>NC_089527.1:63604-148604 GCF_963924715.1 Thunnus thynnus | reverse complement strand
CAGCAGGTGAGTCAACTTACAGCAGGTCGGTCAACTTACAGCAGGTCAGTCAACTTACAGCAGGTCGGTCAACTTATAGCAAGTCGGTCAACTTACAGCAGGTGGGTCAACTTACAGCAAGTCGATCAACTTACAGCAGGTCGGTCAACTTACAACAGGTGAGTCAACTTACAACAGGTGAGTCAACTTACAACAGGTCAGTCAACTTACAACAGGTGAGTCAACTTACAGCAGGTTGGTCAACTTACAGCAAGTCGGTCAACTTACAGCAGGTCGGTCAACTTACAAGAGGTGAGTCAACTTACAACAGGTCGGTCAACTTACAACAGGTGAGTCAACTTACAGCAGGTTGGTCAACTTACAGCAAGTCGGTCAACTTACAGCAGGTGAGTCAACTTACAACAGATGAGTCAACTTACAGCAGGTCGGTCAACTTACAGCAGGTCAGTCAACTTACAAGAGGTGAGTCAACTTACAACAGGTGAGTCAACTTACAAGAGGTGAGTCAACTTACAGCAGGTCGGTCAACTTACAAGAGGTGAGTCAACATACAGCAGGTCAGTCAACTTACAGCAGGTCAGTCAACTTACAACAGGTCAGTCAACTTACAACAGGTCAGTCAACTTACAAGAGGTGAGTCAACTTACAAGAGGTGAGTCAACTTACAACAGGTGAGTCAACTCACAGCAGGTCAGTCAACTTACAACAGGTCGGTCAACTTACAACAGGTGAGTCAACTTACAGCAGGTCGATCAACTTACAACAGGTGAGTCAACTTACAAGAGGTGAGTCAACTTACAGCAGGTCGGTCAACTTACAACAGGTGAGTCAACTTACAGCAGGTCAGTCAACTTACAGCAGGTCAGTCAACTTACAAGAGGTGAGTCAACTTACAGCAGGTGAGTCAACTTACAGCAGGTCAGTCAACTTACAGCAGGTCAGTCAACTTACAAGAGGTGAGTCAACTTACAGCAGGTGAGTCAACTTACAGCAGGTCGGTCAACTTACAACAGGTGAGTCAACTTACAACAGGTGAGTCAACTCACAGCAGGTGAGTCAACTTACAGCAGGTGAGTCAACTTACAACAGGTGAGTCAACTTACAACAGGTCAGTCAAGTTACAGCAGGTCAGTCAACTTACAACAGGTGAGTCAACTTACAACAGGTGAGTCAACTTACAACAGGTGAGTCAACTTACAACAGGTCGGTCAACTTACAAGAGGTGAGTCAACTTACAAGAGGTGAGTCAACTTACAAGAGGTGAGTCAACTTACAACAGGTCGGTCAACTTACAAGAGGTGAGTCAACTTACAAGAGGTGAGTCAACTTACAACAGGTGAGTCAACTTACAACAGGTCGGTCAACTTACAAGAGGTGAGTCAACTTACAAGAGGTGAGTCAACTTACAGCAGGTCAGTCAACTTACAGCAGGTCGGTCAACTTACAGCAGGTCAGTCAACTTACAAGAGGTGAGTCAACTTACAACAGGTGAGTCAACTTACAAGAGGTGAGTCAACTTACAGCAGGTCGGTCAACTTACAGCAGGTCAGTCAACTTACAACAGGTGAGTCAACTTACAGCAGGTGAGTCAACTTACAGCAGGTCGGTCAACTTATAGCAAGTCAGTCAACTTACAAGAGGTGAGTCAACTTACAACGGGTGAGTCAACTTACAAGAGGTGAGTCAACTTACAGCAGGTCGGTCAACTTACAGCAGGTCAGTCAACTTACAAGAGGTGAGTCAACATACAGCAGGTCAGTCAACTTACAAGAGGTGAGTCAACTTACAGCAGGTGAGTCAACTTACAGCAGGTCGGTCAACTTACAGCAGGTCGGTCAACTTACAGCAGGTCGGTCAACTTACAAGAGGTGAGTCAACTCAGCAGGTGAGTCAACTTACAGCAGGTGAGTCAACTTACAGCAGGTGAGTCAACTTACAGCAGGTCGGTCAACTTACAAGAGGTGAGTCAACATACAACAGGTCAGTCAACTTACAAGAGGTGAGTCAACTTACAAGAGGTGAGTCAACTTACAGCAGGTGAGTCAACTTACAGCAGGTCAGTCAACTTACAACAGGTCGGTCAACTTACAGCAGGTCGGTCAACTTACAGCAGGTGAGTCAACTTACAACAGGTGAGTCAACTCACAGCAGGTCAGTGAACTTACAGCAGGTCAGTCAACTTACAACAGATGAGTCAACTTACAACAGGTCGGTCAAGTTACAGCAGGTGAGTCAACTTACAACAGGTCGGTCAACTTACAACAGGTGAGTCAACTTACAATAGGTGAGTCAACTTACAACAGGTGAGTCAACTTACAGCAGGTCAGTCAACTTACAACAGGTGAGTCAACTTACAACAGGTTGGTCAACTTACGAGAGGTGAGTCAACTTACAAGAGGTGAGTCAACTTACAACAGGTGAGTCAACTTACAACAGGTGAGTCAACTTACAAGAGGTGAGTCAACTTACAACAGGTCGGTCAACTTACAAGAGGTGAGTCAACTTACAGCAGGTCAGTCAACTTACAGCAGGTCAGTCAACTTACAACAGGTCAGTCAACTTACAAGAGGTGAGTCAACTTACAACAGGTGAGTCAACTTACAACAGGTCGGTCAACTTACAAGAGGTGAGTCAACTTAAAGCAGGTCAGTCAACTTACAGCAGGTCAGTCAACTTACAGCAGGTGGGTCAACTTACAGCAGGTGAGTCAACTTACAAGAGGTGAGTCAACTTACAGCAGGTGAGTCAACTTACAGCAGGTGAGTCAACTTACAACAGGTGAGTCAACTTACAGCAGGTGAGTCAACTTACAGCAGGTGGGTCAACTTACAACAGGTCGGTCAAGTTACAGCAGGTGAGTCAACTTACAACAGGTCGGTCAACTTACAACAGGTGAGTCAACTTACAATAGGTGAGTCAACTTACAACAGGTGAGTCAACTTACAGCAGGTCAGTCAACTTACAACAGGTGAGTCAACTTACAACAGGTTGGTCAACTTACGAGAGGTGAGTCAACTTACAAGAGGTGAGTCAACTTACAACAGGTGAGTCAACTTACAACAGGTGAGTCAACTTACAACAGGTCGGTCAACTTACAAGAGGTGAGTCAACTTACAGCAGGTCAGTCAACTTACAGCAGGTCAGTCAACTTACAACAGGTCAGTCAACTTACAAGAGGTGAGTCAACTTACAACAGGTGAGTCAACTTACAACAGGTCGGTCAACTTACAAGAGGTGAGTCAACTTACAGCAGGTCAGTCAACTTACAGCAGGTCAGTCAACTTACAGCAGGTGGGTCAACTTACAGCAGGTGAGTCAACTTACAAGAGGTGAGTCAACTTACAGCAGGTGAGTCAACTTACAGCAGGTGAGTCAACTTACAACAGGTGAGTCAACTTACAGCAGGTCAGTCAACTTACAGCAGGTGGGTCAACTTACAAGAGGTGAGTCAACTTACAGCAGGTCGGTCAACTTACAAGAGGTGAGTCAACTTACAGCAGGTGAGTCAACTTACAGCAGGTGAGTCAACTTACAACAGGTGAGTCAACTTACAACAGGTCAGTCAACTTACAGCAGGTGGGTCAACTTACAGCAGGTGAGTCAACTTACAGCAGGTGAGTCAACTTACAACAGGTGAGTCAACTTACAAGAGGTGAGTCAACTTACAGCAGGTGAGTCAACTTACAGCAGGTCGGTCAACTTACAAGAGGTGAGTCAACTTACAAGAGGTGAGTCAACTTACAAGAGCTGAGTCAACTTACAGCAGGTCAGTCAACTTACAAGAGGTGAGTCAACATACAGCAGGTCAGTCAACTTACAAGAGGTGAGTCAACTTACAAGAGGTGAGTCAACTTACAAGAGGTGAGTCAACATACAAGAGGTGAGTCAACTTACAACAGGTGAGTCAACTTACAGCAGGTGAGTCAACTTACAAGAGGTGAGTCAACTTACAGCAGGTTGGTCAACTTACAGCAGGTCAGTCAACTTACAACAGGTGAGTCAACTTACAACAGGTCAGTCAACTTACAGCAGGTGGGTCAACTTACAGCAGGTGAGTCAACTTACAAGAGGTGAGTCAACTTACAGCAGGTGAGTCAACTTACAGCAGGTGAGTCAACTTACAAGAGGTGAGTCAACTTACAAGAGGTGAGTCAACTTACAGCAGGTGAGTCAACTTACAACAGGTGAGTCAACTTACAAGAGGTGAGTCAACTTACAACAGGTCAGTCAACTTACAGCAGGTGAGTCAACTTACAACAGGTGAGTCAACTTACAACAGGTCAGTCAACTTACAGCAGGTGGGTCAACTTACAACAGGTCAGTCAACTTACAGCAGGTGAGTCAACTTACAACAGGTGAGTCAACTTACAACAGGTCAGTCAAATTACAGCAGGTGAGTCAACTTACAACAGGTCAGTCAACTTACAACAGGTGAGTCAACTTACAACAGGTCAGTCAACTTACAACAGGTGAGTCAACTTACAACAGGTCAGTCAACTTACAGCAGGTGGGTCAACTTACAGCAGGTGAGTCAACTTACAAGAGGTGAGTCAACTTACAAGAGGTGAGTCAACTTACAGCAGGTCGGTCAACTTACAAGAGGTGAGTCAACTTACAAGAGGTGGACAACTTACAGCAGGTCAGTCAACTTACAAGAGGTGAGTCAACTTACAACAGGTCAGTCAACTTACAAGAGGTGAGTCAACTTACAAGAGGTGAGTCAACTTACAAGAGGTGGACAACTTACAGCAGGTCAGTCAACTTACAAGAGGTGAGTCAACTTACAAGAGGTGAGTCAACTTACAAGAGGTGAGTCAACTTACAAGAGGTGGACAACTTACAGCAGGTCAGTCAACTTACAAGAGGTGAGTCAACATACAGCAGGTCGGTCAACTTACAAGAGGTGAGTCAACTTACAAGAGGTGAGTCAACTTACAGCAGGTCGGTCAACTTACAACAGGTCAGTCAACTTACAGCAGGTGGGTCAACTTACAACAGGTGAGTCAACTTACAACAGGTCAGTCAACTTACAGCAGGTGGGTCAACTTACAGCAGGTGAGTCAACTTACAAGAGGTGAGTCAACTTACAGCAGGTGGGTCAACTTATATATTTCTAAATATTGTAAACTGTTATTTATTTATTTGTTATTTATTTGTTCCATTACATAAAATATGTTTTGATCTTTTGAATTTCTCTTATTTAATAAAAACACTGAGAGACTTCAGCTAAAAACTCTGCAGCTCGGCTGTTAACCAGAACCAGAACCAAGAGGAGAGATCACATTAGTCCAGTTTTAGCTGCTCTGCTCTGACTTCCTGTAACATTTAGAAATGACTTTTAGGTCCTTAACAGGCTCAGACCAAGCTACGTCGCTAACTGCCTCGTTAAGTATCTGCCTCGTTAACTAACTGCCTTGTTAACTAACTGCCTTGTTAAGTATCTGCCTCGTTAACTAACTGCCTTGTTAACTAACTGCCTTGTTAAGTATCTGCCTTGTTAACTAAAAGCTTCGTTAACTAACTGCCTCGTTAACTAACAGCCTTCAAGAACGCTGTGATCATCTGCTGCTGGTTTATTGGGGATTCCAGCAGCTGAAAGATCAGCGATGCAGCAAAACTATGAAACACTAGCGACAGATATCAGCTTTACTTTAGCCGTTCACTAGTTTCCCCTCAGTCTGCTTCACACGTAAACACTACTGTACTTTTAACACATTCTTTGTGTTAACAAAGAAAGGTGCAACACAAACAAAGTACCTGTCAGTCGCTGTTTTGATGGTGTGACAGTGTCGTCTCAGAGTGACCACAGACCTCCACACTGACAGCAGGCGATCCTGCTGCTGACCCACATTTCCTGCCCGACACTGGACACACACACGCACACACGCACACACACACACACACAAACGCACACGCGCAAACGCACACGCACGCGCGCACACACACATTAGGGGAAAACAGGAATAGTATTTGGATCATTTCCATATTGCAGGAATCAATACCAGTGTAAAAGTCCATTACTAGTAAAATATTCTGTATATTTATAGGCTGATTCCAGTATTTTGAAGTATATTTAAACCAATAAACAAATAAATAACTTCAATATTTCTCTGTAACAATGTCATGCTTTGAAGCTGCATTTAAACCATAATGCTGAAGATACAAAACATGTAACTGAACAGTTAATAGAATAAAAATAAATTATTAAATATAGACGCAAGCGCAAATTCGCAGGTTCAAACCTTTTGGGCTCAACAGAAGGAAGCAGCTCAATCCGCCAAAATTAAAGCCACAGACAACCACGAGCGGGAAGTTAAGTCACCTCAGTTTACTTCTGTTTAAACACGTGATGAGACCAATCATCAGAGAGCCTGCGGGTTTTAACTCGGCGTGTATGTTCAGGTGAGCGCAGGATGTCTCCGATGAGTTTTAATGAGTTATAAGCAAAGATGTGATAGGCCGAGCCCACTCGCATCGATCAATATGGCGCTCCAGGTTAATGTTAATACCCGCCCCCAGAGATCGCCCATCAGTTTGGGTGAAGTTCTGCTCTCCAGGTTTTCAGATATGCGTTTGTGGAATTTCTGGCGCCCCCTACGGGTCGGGCTCAAAATGGACAGTTGATGAGTTATGGCCCCGCCTTTGCGAAGATATTTTGGCTGATGGCGGCCATGTTTTTCAACTGATTTTGTTCATTTATAATAGAAATGTGTATCTCAGTCCTCCAAGGCTCCAAACTTGGTATTGAGTCAAAATTTGAAAACTTCTAATTCTTTTATTGTTTTGTTTACTGCTTTTTTTAGACTTGAGAGCGACGCAACCTTTTAAAAAATGGATTTTCAGGCCTTAATTACAGCGCCACCATCTGGTCGACTGGGCTCGTATTTCTGTGAAGCACATACATGTAGTTTCCAGTTAATGTGCCAAGTTTCATGGTTTTAGCTCATTCCAGCTCACAGTAACTTGAGCTGCAGCAGTAGATAAATAATAATAATGATAATTATAATAATAAACCAGAACAGACTTAGAAGGGTTGGTTCTAAAGTCCAATGAAATATTATATTATGGATTCATATCACTCGGTCTAACTTGATACATTTATTTATATGTTGTCAAGTAGTTTAATCTAAAACATTATATTTAAAAGATCATCACATATTTTGTATGTTAACTATTAACTTGAAGTACAGCTGTGAAACAAATGTCATGCACTAAAAAACTGCAACATTTCCCTCTGAGATACACAAAGTATGAAGCTTAAATCAAACATCGAACTGAATCCCACACAACTAAAACCAAAATGCCGACCTCCTTCTCTCTCTGCCAATCAGCTTCTCGCTGCTCCGCCTCCTCCACAGCTCTTGTCCAATCAGCTGTCAGCTTCTGAACATCTTCCCTCAGGGCCTGGTTTGCCTGCTCTGATTGGCTAAGCTGCTCTCGGAGGAGAGTATTGGTGTCAACCAGACCGACTGACCTGCAGAGAGACACACACAGAGACACACACACAGGTGAGACTGACACACACACACACACACACACACACACACACACACACACACACACACACACACATACACACATACCTCTGCTGTTCCTCCTCCAGCCTGATGAGGGCGCTCTCCAGAGAGTCGCTGTGTTCATCTCTGATCTTCCGCTACAAAACACAAACACACAACACCATGAACATGAAACACACACACACACACAGCAACACTGGATTACTGCAATATCAGAGTAGGAGAGCAGATGGTATTGTAGTAGTATTGTAGAAGTATTGTAGTAGTATTGTAGAAGTATTGTAGTAGTATTGAAAGAGTACTATGACAGTACTGTAATAATACTGTAGAAGTGCAGTGGTAGTACTGTAATAGTACTTTTGTGTTAGTATTGAAGTAGTACAGAGTAGTACTGTTACAGTACTGTAGTAGTACTTGAGTCTAACCTCAGTATTCAGTAGTTCTGTGTGTTCATCCTGCAGATGAAGCTCCAAACTCTGACATCGATCTCTGTACTCCAACACCTGCAGACAGTAACACACTTAGTACAACACACTGCTAACACTACTGCTAACACTGCTACAGTACTAACACTACTGCTAACACTACTGCTAACACTGCTACAGTACTAACACTACTGCTAACACTACTGATAACACTGCTACAGTACTAACACTACTGCTAACACTACTGATAACACTGCTACAGTACTAACACTACTGATAACACTACTGATAACACTGCTACAGTACTAACACTACTGCTAACACTACCGCTAACGCTACTGCTAACACTACTGCTAACACTGCTACAGTACTAACACTACTGCTAACACTACTGCTAACACTGCTACAGTACTAACACTACTGCTAACACTACTGATAACACTACTAATAACACTACTACAGTACTAATACTACTGCTAACACTACTGATAACACTGCTAATAACACTACTAATAACACTACTACAGTACTAATACTACTGCTAACACTACTGATAACACTGCTAATAACACTACTAATAACACTACTACAGTACTAATACTACTGCTAACACTACTGATAACACTGCTACAGTACTAACACTACTGCTAACACTGCTGCTAACACTACTACAGCACTACCACTACTGCTAACACTACTGCTAACACTACTGCAGTGCTAACACTACTGCAGTACTAACACTACTGCTAACGCTGCTAATAACACTACTAATAACACTGCTACAGTACTAACACTACTGCTAACACTGCTAATAACACTACTGCTAACACTACCGCTAACACTAATGCTAATAACACTACTATTAACACTGCTACAGTACTAACACTACTGCTAACACTGCTAATAACACTACTGCTAACACTACCGCTAACACTAATGCTAATAACACTACTAATAACACTGCTAATAACACTACTGCTAACACTACTGCTAGCACTACTGCTAGCACTACCGATAACACTACTATAACACTACAAATAACACTACTGCTAACACTACAAATAACACTACTGCTAATAACACTACAAATAACACTACTATTAACACTGCTAATAACACTACTACTAATAACACTACTAATAACACTACTATTAACACTGCTAATAACACTACAAATAACACTACTATTAACACTGCTAATAACACTACTGCTAACACTACTGCTAACACTACCGATAACACTAGTGATAACACTACCGATAACACTACTGATAACACTACTGCTAATAACACTACTGCTAATAACACTACTGCTAATAACACTACTATTAACACTGCTAATAACACTACTGCTAATAACACTACTATTAACACTGCTGATAACATTACTGCTAATAACACTACTAATAACACTACTATTAACACTGCTAATAACACTGCTAATAACACTACTATTAACACTGCTAATAACACTACTGCTAATAACACTACTATTAACACTGCTAATAACACTGCTAATAACACTACTATTAACCACTGCTAATAACACTACTGCTAATAACACTACTATTAACACTGCTGATAACATTACTGCTAATAACACTACTATTAACACTGCTGATAACATTACTGCTAATAACACTACTAATAACACTACTATTAACACTGCTAATAACACTGCTAATAACACTACTATTAACCACTGCTAATAACACTACTGCTAATAACACTACTGCTAATAACACTACTATTAACACTGCTGATAACATTACTGCTAATAACACTACTATTAACACTACTATTAACACTGCTAATAACACTGCTAATAACACTACTATTAACCACTGCTAATAACACTACTGCTAATAACACTACTGCTAATAACACTACTATTAACACTGCTGATAACATTACTGCTAATAACACTACTATTAACACTGCTGATAACATTACTGCTAATAACACTACTAATAACACTACTATTAACACTGCTAATAACACTGCTAATAACACTACTATTAACCACTGCTAATAACACTACTGCTAATAACACTACTGCTAATAACACTACTATTAACACTGCTGATAACATTACTGCTAATAACACTACTATTAACACTACTATTAACACTGCTAATAACACTGCTAATAACACTACTATTAACCACTGCTAATAACACTACTGCTAATAACACTACTGCTAATAACACTACTATTAACACTGCTGATAACATTACTGCTAATAACACTACTATTAACACTGCTGATAACATTACTGCTAATAACACTACTAATAACACTACTATTAACACTGCTAATAACACTGCTAATAACACTACTATTAACCACTGCTAATAACACTACTGCTAATAACACTACTGCTAATAACACTACTATTAACACTGCTGATAACATTACTGCTAATAACACTACTATTAACACTGCTGATAACATTACTGCTAATAACACTACTAATAACACTACTAATAACACTGCTAATAACACTGCTAATAACACTGCTAATAACACTACTATTAACACTGCTAATAACACTACTATTAACACTGCTAATAACACTGCTAATAACACTACTATTAACACTGCTAATAACACTACTATTAACACTGCTAATAACACTGCTAATAACACTACTATTAACACTGCTAATAACACTACTGCTAATAACACTACTATTAACACTACTAATAACACTACTATTAACACTGCTAATAACACTACTGCTAATAACACTACTATTAACACTACTAATAACACTACTAATAGTGATAGATACTTTTTCTGATTGCTGACTTGGTGTCTGCTGTTATAAAGGTTATTCCAGACAGCGTTTCCTCACCTTGTTCTGCAGGCGGTGGATCAGCAGAGCCTGTCTGGCCTCCCTCTCTCTCCCCTCCCTCACCCTCCTCCTCCACTCTCTCTGCTCACCCTCCACACGCAGGGAGAGAGCAAGCGAGGGAGACAGTGACTGGCACAGCTAGAGAGAGAGAGAGAGAGAGAGAGAGAGAGAGAGAGAGAGAGAGAGAGAGAGAGAGAGAGAGAGAGAGAGATTAACACTGCTGATCACATGACACAACCCCCCACCCCCCCCCGTTCCCACCCCTCCTCACCCGGTCATTCAGAGCTCTGCTCCTGGACTCTAGCTCCTCTCTTTCTGCTCGACTCTCGGCCAGCTCCTCCTGCAGCCGACACACCTCCCGCTGAAGCGCCGCCTTCTCTGAGTCCATGCCAGCAGGTTGTTCAAAGACAACGCCAGCAACTTTAAAAAAGACAGTTGAACAGCTTGTTGTTTCAAACTGAAGCTGACGGAACCTCTTAAGAACACCAGGACCTACTTTCATGATGACGATCAATTTAAGAAGTTATGAGAGTTTCCTTAAAAGATTTCTACAGACATTTCAATTTCTATACACACATTCCCCGAAGCAGCACTTCAGGGCATAGTGGTGCTGAACAGGCTGCGGCTCCTGTCCATACTGGATATTAAAATATCCTTCAAATGTGCTTTAATGGAAGTGATGGAGGATAAAATCCACAGTGTGTCCACACAGTCATTTAAACGTCTGTGTGAAGCTTCTATTCAGCTTCAGCAGTCTGAGTTAGTCACATCAAGTGGATATCTGACACATTTACAGTCTTTTTAGCATCAAATTCCCTCTTTGTGTTTCCTCGGACAGTGTTTCCCTGTTGAGCTGCAGGTGGAAGTATAGTAACAAAAAGAGGAACTTTGGCACTAAAAAGACTGTAACGTTGAAAGATATCTACTTGATTTGACTCATTTGGACGCTGAAGCTTCATATTAGCTTCAGACTGTGGATTTTGTCCTCCATCACTTCCATTGTAAGGTCATTATGAAGGGATCTTCTAATGGTCAGTATGAACAGGAGGAATGATTACAGCAAGAAACACACTGACTGTTGGTTTAATGACTGACCTGATGAACTATGAACTCGTCCTTTAATAACTGTTGATCACAATCCAGCAAACTGTAAAAAAAAAAAAAAAAAAAAAAGATACTCTTACAGGTTCGGGTTTAAGTTCTTGTTGCTATGACAACAGCGCCAGCTCACAGGACTGAGTTAAAACAACAACAAATATCAGATCAGTCTTACTCAGTGATGAAGAACAGGATGCAGGTGGACAAAATAACAGAAACACCTCAAAACAAAGCCCGCTGTCATCAACTCCTCTGACACAGCTGAGCATTTTAATCTTCATACAGTGTGTAGTATGTATTATATTGTCAATGGTGGAGAGTTAGTACATTTACTCAAGTACTGTATTTAAGTACAGTTAGAGGTACTTGTACTTTACTTGAGTATTTCCATGTGATGCTACTTTCTACATTTCAGAGGGAAATATTGTACTTTCTACTCCACTACATTTATTTGACAGCTTTAGTTACTTTTCAGATGAAGATTTGACACAATGGATAATATAACAAGCTTTTAAAATACAACACATTGTTAAAGATGAAACCAGTGGTTTCCAACCTTTTTGTCTTTTGACGTCTTACAAAAAGCAGTGTGTAGTCGGGGTCACATTTCACATGTCTATGAGTTGTTAACAGCTCCACCAAATAGTGATTTTTCCCTCTAAACTTCTCACATGCTTTCATTTCAATAAATGTTCAAATGATCCAATATTTCAGCAAAAATCAAAGATTAGAGAAAAAGTCCAAAAACTGAAAACAGATTTGTGTATCAGAACTTTGTTTTTTCTTCTTTCCTCTCCCATTAATCATCTCACCACCCCTCAGATTTATCTGCTGACCCTTTGGAGGGGCCCGACCCCTAGGTTGGGAACCACTGGACTAAACTAGCTAACTGTATATAAAGTAGTGTAAACTAGCTCCACCTCCAGCAGCTACAACAGTAACATGCTGCTCTAACACTGATGCTTCACTATTAATAATCTAATGATGTCATATATAATAATATATCAGTCAGAGGGACCAAACCACTACTTTTACTGCAATACTTTAACTACATCAAGCTCATAATACTTATGTACTTTTACTGCAATACTTTAACTACATCAAGCTCATAATATTTATGTACTTTTACTGCAATACTTTAACTACATCAAGCTCATAATACTTATGTACTTTTACTGCAATACTTTAACTACATCAAGCTCATAATACTTATGTACTTTTACTGCAATACTTTAACTACATCAAGCTCATAATACTTATGTACTTTTACTGCAGTAAAGTATCTGAGTATTTCTTCCACCTCTGTATATATGTGTGTGTGTGTGTATAATCAGCTTGTGTTGAGTGTTAATCCTGCTATTAAACTGCACAGACAGCAGAAACTCTGACCTGCCAGAAACAGAGACTACGGGTCCCAACGGCTCCTCTAAGTTACAGACTGTCAAACTGCACCTGAAGACTCAGCCGTTAAATGAAATCCATGAAATGAACTGTCGGTTTTTAGAGGAATAAACTGCAGCTAGCCTGTTAGCCTGTTAGCCTGTTAGCGCGCTACGAACAGCAAAACAAACGGTGACTACGGTTGGTACCTGCTGAAAGCTACTGAAAGCTGCTGGACGAGCTTCACTCACCACCAGTCAAACAGAAACATTTAAAGCTGTGAATCCGACACAACTTCACTCATTCGGCTAACATTCAAACAGGGAAACATGACCTTTCACCCCGGTGACGGTGAGGTCACGTGACACGACCGGCAGGAAGTGATAGTGTGCACAAAGTAACGGAAGATTAAACAGCGACACCTGCTGATAGAATTTATACAATTAAAATATTTGTATTGACGTTATATTTTCTATGTAAGGAAAGACAAACATGAAATTATAACTAAATATTTTAAAAAAATATTGTTGACGTCAAATTAATTTATTAAGAAAAGACATTCAATTATACACCAAAAGAAATAATTATTATATGAATGTCACGTTTATATTGTAAAGGAAAAAATCTATTTAAAAGTTTAAATATTATAGTGTTATTATTTATAGCCCCAGGTCCCCGGAGACGCCAAGGAACACTGATCACCAGTTGAATATTCCCACCCCACACTGAAGCACCCATACCTGGGTAAACACCAGCCCCAGGTCCACTGGAGGGCTCCAAGAACCATGCCCACCAGTTGAACCTTGGGATCCACTCTTAAGCATCCTTTCCCAGGCTACATCAGGCTGCCCATCAGCCGAACCAGTTTACCCCACATTTAAGCACCCATAACTGGGCTACACACCCAACCACGGGCCCCCAGACTCTAACCTTAACCCTAACCCCACCCCTCCTTTATATAGGTGAGACTGGGAAATCACTATTGAGAGGGCAGAGAGACTATGGATCCAAAAGTTAGACACATGGGCCCCTAACGGCCTAAATGAGGCCAATTATAATTAAATGGTTAATGTAGAATCTCTGCAATAACCACAGATCCTTTTTATTTAGTTGTGTTAGGAAGCATCCACCTTGGTTTTACTTTTCTATTATTATCCTTGGTTAACATTCATGAAATGTAATTTATTGTAGTATATTATCTTTTCATCCTATGAATTTTTCTATTAATTTTCAACATATTTATATTCATATGAATTTTTTCAACAAATTTTGACCTTAATATGGCCAAAAATAAGAAAAATCCAAGGTGTAAAAATCAAATGTGTCACCCCATGAATTACCTGTGTCTTTATGTCAATGATGAAGATAAATTCATTAAATTTCTTGTCCAAAAAAAGAGTCTCCACTCTAGCAAAGGACCACCATAAGGGGGTCAACCCTAACCCTAACCCACGCTAAGTGGGAGACAAACCTTGTCAGGGAGATGATTTATGTTGTTTTGCCTTTTGCATGAATTAGTTGGATGATTATTATTATTACATTGCTGTATTGGCTGATACACTTAGTAATTCTGGGCTTCCACAATTGAGCACTTTTGGCTGATATGGAGAGCTCCTGCAGATTAGTCAGACCAGGAACCTGTCTAATTTAGGGCAGTGACAGAACCCCCCCTTTGGGTCCACAAGGCCCAACATGTTTCCTCTTTTTCTTATATTGTGTGTATTTATATACAGTGCTGCTTGAAAGTTTGTGAACCCTCAAGAATTTTCTGTATTTCTGCATAAATACTTGATCAGATACTTACAAAAGTCCTAAGACTAGATAAAGTGTACCCAATTAAACAAATGAGACAAAAAAAACTTAAGTAAGTGAACCCTTGCTTTCAGTAACTGTAACTGTGTTCAGTGTGACCCTCTTTTGCAGCAATAACTTCAACCAAACATTTCCAGTAACTATTTATCATTCCTGCACATCAGCTTGGAGGAATTTTAGCCCATTCCTCCTTACAGAACAGTCTCAACTCAGGGATGTTGGTGGACTTCTTTACAGAACTCAGAACTCACAGATCCATCAGTGATAGAAAAGCTGTCCTGGTTCAGAGGCAGCAAAGCCGCCCAAACCATGATACTACCAGCACCACGTTTTACAGATGGTTTAAGGTTCTTATGCTGGAATGCAGTGTTTGCTTGTCACCAAACATAATGCTTCTCATTCAAGACAAAAACTTCAATTTTGGTCTCATCCATCCACAGAACATTGTTCTAATCACCTTCTGGCTTATTTATGTGGTCTTGAGCAAACCATAGATGGCATCAATGTTCTTTTTGGAGAGAAGTGGCTTTTTCCTTGGAACTCTGCCATGCACGCCATTGATATTCAATGTTCTGATGGTGGACTCATGAACAGGGACTGCAGCCACTGCACAAGAGGCCTATAGTTTCCTAGACGCCTGCTTTTGGTTTGATTTTTGTTGTTCGACCACTCCTGGGGAGGGAAACAATGGTTTTGGATGTCCTCCATTTGTACATGATCTGCCTGACAGTTGACTGATGGAGTCCAAACTCTTGGTTTTGTAACTTTCCAGCCTGATGAGCATCAACAACTCTTCTTCTAAGGTCCTCAGAAATATCGTTTGTTTGAGCCATGACAATCTTCCACAAAGCTCAGACTTTGATAGTGAAGACCCAGATTTCTCTTCTGTAAATAACACAGGACCTCCCAGACTCACACTTGATTGTCATCCCATTGATTGAAACACCTGACTCTAATTACCCCTTCACATGTATTTATAATCCTCAAGGTTCATATACTTTTGCCAACATTGGATCATTTTCCTCAATAAATAAATGAACAAGTGTAAAGTTTTTGTGTCATTTATTTAACTGATGTCTCTTTATCTAGTTTTATGACTTGAATGGAAATCAAGTCATAAAATGGAGACATTTCCATAGACACTTGGTTTACGGGTCTATGACCTAGTTTGGGCAAGATGTGCATTTTCATCCAAATGGGCACGAGGATGTGAAAGGCCCCAAGTCCCACAGGCTGTTGACAGGGAAGAAAAACTTGAGAACATTGTAAATTGGAATTGTGGGGTGTGCAGCAACAGATGAAGATGCGGAAGAGATCCTAACCTTCCCATCATCTGAAAATACATGAGTAGCAGTAAACCGAGGGCAGTTTCTCACTCCCTTATCCGAAGGGTTTCAATAGCACTTTCCCCCGCGTCTCTATCCCCTTCTGTTGTGGAGAAGGGCTAGGGTTAGGATTACCGTGAAAACATGGACCTACGGTTCTGCATGGCACATATGTTGTAAAGCTCTCCAAGAGCTTTCCGGCGGTCTCTGTTGGATGTCCCAGACCGCTACCGTCGAGGAGATATGGCCCTTTAAAACTTGGAAATTCTGAAACTTTGGCGCCCTGCAGCTCCTCATGGGAGGGTTGGGGTTTTGGAAATTTGGAATTTGAAGGTAAACCGCGGAGTAGAGAAGCACTCATAAGCCTCGTCTGTTTTCCATTTGCCTTTCACCGGTTAGCAGAAACTGGTTTCGTGAAAAGCTTAGACAGGTTTTTTCAAAGGTTTTTGTGTGAAATCTCAGTTTTAAAAGAGGTGTGTTTATGTGCAGCTAAGTAACATGTTAAAGCGCTAGCGCAAAACCCTAACCCGGTCCTAACAGATTGAAATCTGGAATCGACTAGAGAAGCACTCACAAGCCTTGTCTGCTTTCCATTCACCTTTCATCAGTTGGCGAAGCCCAAACAACCCGGCCGCCGGTTCCCCGCTGGGCACCGATGGGTCCCCTGCAGTGACCCAGACCGAGCCTGTGAATGAGGCTGCTGAGGAGCCAAATAATCATCGTACCGAGGAACCCCCGCTGGCCTCTCTGTCCAGGCCAACTGCAGAGGCCCCGACTTGGCCCCAGACTGAGAAGGTGTCCCGGGGCGAACCAGCCAGATCCAGAGCCAGAGGCAGACCCAAGGTGGCTGCCGGATCTCTGCTGCATTACCCCCTCAGGCCGAACTCCCCGGTTAAGCGCTGGCCATCTCCGGGGCCGCGGATCCTGGCTGCCCACCAGAAAGTGAAGAGTACTGATGGGGCTACAAATAAAGGTTCTAAGCATTGAGTTCTGTGTACGAGTTTGAATTTGACACATCACAGTGTGACTCTGTCAATAAATTCCAAATTCTCATCTAGTAAGTGGGCGGTAGATTGATGAGTTTTGGAATAATTCCAGATTTCTATCTATTATATGGTGGCAGGTCACATGGTCAGAGGTCAAAGGTCACGGAAGCCATATTGACTTCACTTCCACATGGTCCGTGCGACACAAGGTAAGATGCTCTCTTTAAAGTGCCGATTTGGATGGGCAGAAACTGGTTCAAGTGTTTCATGAAGAGCTTAGACACATTTTTTCAAAAGTTTTTGTGTGAAATCTCGGTTTTAAAAGGCATCTGTTGTGGCTAAGTAACATTCTAAAGTGCTAGCACTGATCTTAACCCACTGCGTCATAATAGATGAGAATCTGGAGTCACGATTCCAGATTTTCATCTGTTAATATATGGAAATTTGGAATTTGAGGGTGACGAGCAGGGTAAACTGCTGAGAAGAGAAGCACTCGTTAGCCTCGTCTGTTTTCCATTCGCTTTTCACCGGTTTCACTGTTTTCAAGTGTTTTGTAAAGAGCTTTTCGTAAAGAGTATTTTGTATGAAATCTCAGTTTTAAAAGAGGCATTTGGTGTGGCTAAGTAACATTCTAAAGTGAAAGCGCTGATCCTAACCTACCATGTTATAATAGATTAGAATCTGGAATCTCATAATACTAGATTGAAACTTGGAATTTGACCTTAAGGGTCAGCATTGTAAGTGCAGACATTTTCATATACTTAATAATAATAATATTATAATAATAATTTTATAATATCTCTCTCTCTCTCTCTCTCTCTCTCTCTCTCTATATATATATATATATATATATATAATGGTTTTCTTTAATTTAATTATTGACTTTAATTATTGACCATTGTCTTACTTTGCAGGTATATTTTCACCATCAGAGACCAACCACCAACTATGAACCATGAGAAGTAGGCTCTGGCACCTCTTCATTATTGTGCCATTTTTGTCGTTCACTTCAGAATCAGCCATTGCCTTGAACATAACTTCATCCTCAGTGTCACCTGTTTATGCAGGACAGGCAGACAGTGCAACCCTCAACTGCCACTTCACACTCTCAGATCAGGATGTGGGACCAATTGATATCGAATGGAGCCTCAAATCTCCAGATGTCCAGAGAGAAGAAAAAACTGTCATTTGGTATGCTGTAGATCAGATATATGCCAATATATTTAAACCATTTGAGGGCTGAGTTAATTTCATGTCTCTTGATCCTACGAGTGGAAATGCTTCAATAGTCATTAGGCACTTGAAATTTTCAGACTCAGGCACCTACCAGTGCAAGGTAACAAAACTTCCTGGGTACAGCAGCATTTTAATTTGGCTGGCTGTGATGGAAAGGCCAAGTAAACCTAACTGTTACCTGGAGGGTGAGGCTAGGTTGCATAATAAAGTTGTTCTCAAATGCAATTCCAAACACAGTAGCCTGTCCATATGGTACACGTGGTCCAAGCCACATGGACCCCAGACATTCTCCGTTAAGCCTATGTCAGGTGACCTATCTTTGACAATAAGCACAGAAGATGAACCGGGAGACTACATCTGCACATCGCATAGCTTTTTTGGCACAGAGGAGTGTGTTTCAACACTCACTCTCCCCTCATCAGTTAACTCGGCTGTAGCCTCAGTTTCTGCGCTTGTGTTTGTGACCTCCACCTGTGTCATAGAGATCTGCTGCTACCGGAAAAGAGAGCCTGGAGAGGACATGGGGAATAACATTGTTGAAGATGAGCTGCCTCCTCACAGATTGGACAAAAAGAGCCTGTCGCCACGGGAGACCTCCACAGAGCAGGACAACTGCCACATCCCCTGCCAGGGCCAACTCCGCGGCGACCCCAGCCGATGTTCCTATATCGGCGCTCCCTAACACCTCGCACAAGGCGACGCCCATCAATTTCTATTGTTTTCTACTGTTTTTTTTTTACATGCTTCAGTTTTTGGTGCTTGTATCTCAGTGCATGTATTGTCTGTGTTAGGTGTGTTAAGTAAGATTCCAAGTTCTTATCAAATTCTTAAAACAAGGCCCATCAATTATTCCATATTCTCATCTGTTAAAGTTCCAGATTCTTATCTGTTGATATGGGTACAGATGAGACTGTAGAAGATTCAAACTGTGGTTCTGTATTCCCATCTAATAGTATGGGATGAATGGAAAAAGATGAGAATCTGGAATCATGCGACGATAATTCCACATATATGTAAGATATGGCCCCGTATTATGGCTGATGACAATACGGCTGATACTCAGATGACCTTTGACCGGTCATGTGAGCATCAGTCGTATTGTTCTCCTCTCCATGTGCTCGAGGTAAGTACTTTCTTTGAAATAGCCATTTTCAATGTTTTTTTGCCCGTCTGGACAGTTCCAATTGGTTTGGGGTGTTTTATAAGGCACTCGGGCACATTTTGGTACACTTTCTCAAAAGTTCTTGTGAAAAGTTTTACCTTTTTAAAAAGGGTGTTTTGTATTGCTAGCAAACATGCTATAGTGCTAACACAAACCCTAACCCGCCACGTCATAATAGATGAGAATCTGGAATCTCAGATTTCAGTTATGACGGTGCATAATACCAGATTGAAATTTGGGATAAGACCTTTAGGGTCAGCGTTATACAAATGCAGACATTTTTCTTTCTGCACCTGACTGAGATGCTTTTACTAACTGCAACCTCTCCCTTCTTTGTGCCTAAACCTAACCCCAGTTCAACATGTAGCCGCCACCCCCAGACTACGATCGGGCTGAGGCATCACCATTGGAACCTAAGAACATGCAGGTCACCGAGTCAAAAAGAGCCTGTTTGGCTGAGCTGATCGTCCGCTGCCAGAGACTTCCCCCGAGCAGGACGACTGCCGCGCCCCCTGTCAGGATCGACCCCACAGTGACCCCAGCTGAGCCAATATATGCTCCGATGTCGACGCTTCCGACTTGGCCTAACACCTTGGACAGGGCAACGCCGGTGTTGGATCTGAACAACTGCCCAAACCAATGTCCGGTTGCCGTGCGTGAGCCTACCACGGTTCGCATTTCCCTGCCCCCCTCTTAGCGTACTGTCAACATGTGATTTCTGGTGACTGTTGTGATCAGCTACTTTGCCACTTACTGTTTTGCTGTCACCTTATACTTGATTCTCATATGTTATGTTCTCATATAATTAAGTACAGTTTTCTATTGTATTATTTTCTACAGTTTTTTCTACTTTCTACTGTTTTTGGTGTATGTATCTGTGTTGTATCTGTATTTGTTCAAGTTACAAGTCGTCATCAAATTCTGTTAAAACAAGGCCCATCAGTGATTCCAGATTCTCATCTGTTAATATGGGTACAGATGAGAATGTGGAATAATCATAACTGTGATTCTGTATTCCCATCTAATAAAAGGGGACCCATTGAAACAGATGAGTTTGGAATCATCCAATTTCAGATTCTCATCTGTTAACAGAATCTGGAATCGGGAGATTCCATGTTAACAGATGAGAATCTGGAATTGGATGATTCCAAACTCATCTATTAACATGTATCCCATGTTAATATGGAATCCCCGGATTCCAGATTCTCATCTGTTAACATGGGGTCCCATGTTAATAGATGAGAATCTGGAATGGAGAGACTGCGGATCAGGACTACTGAAACGAAAATCAACAACATTGCTTGCTCAAAACTTTTACTATTTACACACACACGCACACACACACATATATATATATATATATATTACATATTTACATACTCTCCCGCACTTCCAGGGGGCTCTGCCACATCCCCGACCGGAGTTTCAGTCCAAGACAACGGTACTGGATTGACGCTCCACTCGGCCGGGCTCAGGTCGAGTGGGGGCTCCACCGCATCCCAGGCAGGGGTCCCGGTTGGAGAGGCCGGTACCGACAAGACCCTCCTCTTGGCCAGGGGGTCTGTCACAGGTGCAGAGACAATGTGTGACCGAAGGTCATCTTTGTCCATGTGTACGGGTATGACAGTACACTTTTTGGCCTTGGAAAAATCAAATTTTCTGGAAGGGAGGTGTAAGGATTCTGGGCATAGGCCCTTTGACACCGCTCCTCAAAGTCAGAGTCTTCCGACAGTGAGATGGTCACATCCGGACCGTCATCATAAACTGGCTCTCGTCCATCCTCTGAGCTGCTGCTGCTGCTCGGGGGATTCCAGATTCTCATGTATTAACCTTTAGGAGTCGCCGATCATGCCGGCATGATCAAATGACGTGTCTGTTTCAGGACATCATGGCATAAAAACAAAGTCACATTAAGTGTGACTAAATATGTGGCTTTTTAAAAAAAATTTGATTGCAAGACGCCTACTACAGTTGTGGCCCATAAACTCCTCCAGAGGTCCAAAAGTATGGCCCTTACAAAAAGAAGGTCTCATTCTCTAATCAGTCAATTGAAAAGCATTGACACCCATTCCAAAATGTGTGTTTGATTTTGTAAAATGCAGTATCACAAATCAGTTACCCTAGGAGTTCATATACTGTTTGTAGAATACCTCCAAAACCAGGATTCAGGAAACGAGTGATCACATGAGTCATCTCTCAATATTTACATACAAAAGAGAATATGCAAAATTGGTATTCCAACCAAGTAATCTTTCATACTATGTTTATTCTGAAAAGAGCATATGGTAATCACATTCCTGATTTGTTTTCTACGATGAAATGAAAACGATCTGGTTTAGAGTAGGATACACCTTCCAAGAAGTGCACTGATGAAAGGAACCTGGTGGATGTTGGACGCTGGTAAGATCTAATTACAGCAATATGATCTAAATTACTAATCCTTACAATTTTTGCATCAAAATCACTAAATTAATTCCAAAAGTTGCGTATAACTAACTACTTCAAAGTCTGGCGTTGCTTCCAACTTTAGCATCCAAAGTACTATGTATTTCACATAGTGCATATGTTTCACTAATGCTTTCAAGAAATGTATCTATTTCCTATTTAAAGATGTGGCTTTTTTTGTATTGCAAGACGCCTGTTACAGTTATGGCCCATTGTAGCAGTCACCCATTTGTGGGACTTGCTAACATTTCCCTGTCTCTCCGTTCCGAATTCGGATAGTCGCATGTGTGGGTTGATTGGAGGGTTATGCAGATCACCTGTGTGCAGAGTGGGGGGACTGGCTCCCAGGTGCTGATTGAGAGCAGCTGGGTTCATTCCCCTCTTGACCAATCGGGGTGTGACGACGCCCTTTTTCTGGGGTTTAAGAGAGGAGAGAAACTGCACACCCTGGTCACTCTGTTCTTTCCTCCACTGGTTGCAGAGTTCATTTGAAAAGATTGTGTCAGACAGAATTTCTGACCTGTTCAGGCCCTTTTGTGTCTTCTTTCTGGTCTTTTTCTTTCTGATTTGAGGGTACCTTTTGAGGGAATACCATAAAACAAACCAAGTGTCCTTCATTGGGTTCTTAGTGCCCATTGTGCCAGAGGTTGTGTTTGCCCCACGAACACCTGCAGGCTTTATTTTGTATACATTTTAAAGAGGCATTTTTCATTATTACTGAACAGGCATTTTTTTTCATTGGGGGGGATGTTTCCCATAGTGCAACACCTTATGAGGTTTCTCTCAGTGAATTTTTGTTTCTTTATGTGGCTAGGAGCTGATTTTCCGACATCTTACAGATGGGTTAGGGAATCAGTACTACCACACCATAAACTACCAGACATCCAAAAGTACAGCCCTTACAAAATATCATTCTCCATTTAGTCCACTGAAAGCATTGACACCCATTCCAAAACGTGTATTTGACTTTGTGAAATGCAGTATCACAACTCAGTTACGCTAGGAGTTCATATACTGTTCTTTGAATAGCTCCAAAACCTGGATTCAGGAAACGAGTGATCACACGAGTAATCTTTCAATATTAACATAAAAAAGAGAATATGCAAAACTGGTATTCCAACCAAGCAATCTCATACTATTAATTCCCGAAAAGGGCGTAGGACAATCATTCTTGTTTTTTTTTTTTGTTTTCTACAATGAAATGAAAATGATCTGGTTTAGAGTAGGATACACCTTCCAACAAATGCACTAATGAAAGGAACCTGGTAGATGTTGAACCCTGATAAGATGTAATCACAGCAATATGATCTAAATTTTTAATCCTTACAATTTGTGTTGAAATTGCCAAATTCCAAAAACTGCATATAAATTACTTCCACATAGGAAAATTTAGTTGAATTTATACCCGCACTTGAAATGTTTCTTGTTTTTTTTTTTTTTTTTTTTGTTTTGTTTTTTTGTTTTGTTTTGGAATTCAAATTTCCATTTTTAAAAAATCATCTCTTATAACTTCAAACTACAATATTCATGCTGCTTCAATAAATTAAGTCTTGGTCTTCAAGAATTTTTCTCCAGTCATATCACTTACAGTTTTCATATAAAAATCATCAAAAACTTTTTACAATTTTCATGCAGGACCACTTTGAGGGGGACACTGTTGCCTCAAGAATTCCTTTTTTGGAATCAGATCTTATTCTTGTACCTGTCAATCATTTTGCATCATGTTGGAATATACATAGTGCAAAATCACTCAATTGGAATTTGTCATTAATAATTTGCATATTATCATTTTGGAATTGGGTATAGTGCAAAATATTTTTTGGAATTGGTTTCAGGCTGATGTGCTGGCATGCTACGGTAAGCACATTGTCATTTCTGGATGCTGACTGTGTTTACTGATAGCGTTGTTGCTGCTCTCAACTCAGTTGATTTTGCTATATTTCACATTACTGTGGATAAATACCTGCTGTATATTTAAAGTTTCGCTAGTTCTACACAAGCACTCTCAGCATCTTCTCTCAGACTTTCCTCACTAATTGCACAGTTTATTTGAGCTCTGCAACTAGCATTTGCAGCTAACTTAAGCTAAGCAGTTAGCAATCTCTTCTCTCTCCCTCTCGTTCTCCTGCTCTCTTGCTCAGTGCGTCAAATGTTTAGTTATTCCTCTGCCTCCTTTAGTGATAGTGGTAAGTGTAATAAGTGTAGTTTATTTGCAGTGCTGGAGGCACTGCAAATAAACTACGCGGCTCTGCACCATGGAAAAACAATCAGCTGCTAATATAGTTAGCCAGCCCCCAGTATCCGGTGCGGGCCGACCTAGCGTAGCTCCCACTCCCCCCCGGTAGTTCCCGAGCAGCCGGGAAGCCAGGGTGGCTGGGTGACTGTCTGAAGAAGCATAGCCCTAAGCAGAAGCCCACGGTTCACCACCAACCCGTTCACGTTTCAAACAAGTTCTCCCCCCTCAGTAACACACCCGCTGAGAAACAAGTCTGATTATTGGCAGCTCCATAGTCAGAAACGTGAAGTTAGCGACACCAGCAGCCATAGTTAAATGTATTCCTGGGGCCAGAGCGGGCGACATAGAATCACATTTAAAACTGCTGGCTAAGAATAAACGTGAATATGGTACGATTGTTATTCACATCGGCAGTAACGACTCCCAATTACACAAATCGGAGGTCACCAAAATTAATGAGTCGGTGTGTACATTTGCAAAAACAATGGGGGACTCTGTAGTTTTCTCTGGACCGCTGCCTAATCTGACCAGTGATGACATGTATAGCCGCATGTCACAATTCAACCGCTGGTTGTTGAGGTGGCGTCCAGCAAACGATGTGGGCTTCATAGATAACTGGCAGACTTTCTGGGGAAGACCTGGTCTGATTAGGAGAGACGGCATACATCCCACTCTGGATGGAGCTGCTCTCATATCTAGAAATATGGCTGAGTTTATTAGTAGACCAAAACCATGACAACCCAGAGTTGAGACCAGGAAGCAGAGCTGCAGTCCTACACGCTTCCATTAGAGCTGTTACCCACCCAAAACCACAGAGACTGCGTCTGTCCCCCATCCATTTAAATCAATTAAATCTAAAATAAACAGAAGAGGAGTCATTCATAAAAATCTAAAACAAATTAACACCACATCTACAATTGTTCAACAAAATAAGATAATTAAATGTGGACTCTTAAACATTAGATCTCTGTCACCTAAAGCTGTTTTAGTAAATGATCTAATCTCAAATCATCATATTGATTTATTGTCTCACTGAAACCTGGCTGTCATGGAGAATATGTCAGCCTTAATGAATCTACTCCTCCCAGTCATATTAATACTCACATTCCTCGAGATACTGACTGAGGAGGAGTTGCAGTCATTTTCAACTCCAGCCTCAATATCAACTCTAGACCTGAACTTCATTATAACTCATTAGAAAGTCTTGTTCTTAGTCTCTCAGCCAACCTGGAAAACTTTACAGCCAGTTCTATGTGTTATAGTGAACCGTCCTCCTGGTCCGTACTCTGAACTCTGATCTGAATTCTCAGAGTTTTTATCAAACTTAGTCCTTAGTACAGATAAAGTAATTATAGTAGGTGATTTAATATTCATGTGGATGTTGATAGTGACAGTCTCAGTACTGCATTTATCTCATTATTAGACTCAACTGGCTTCTCTCAGAGTGTAAATAATCCCACTCACCGTCTGAACCACACCCTCCACCTTGTTCTGACTTACGGCATCGAAATTGAACATTTTGATAGTTTTTCCACAAAATCCCATTTTATCAGATCATTACTCAATAACTTTTGAATTCCTATTACTGGATTATACACCATTAGACAAAAATGTCCTCACTAGATGTCTCTCTGATAGTGTTGTAGATAAATTTAAGGAAGCAGTTCCATCAGTACTGAATTCACTGCCATGTCTCAATACTACAGAGGACTCTTATGTTAACTTTAGTCCCTCCCAAACTGATAATCTTATTGATAGTGCTGCAGGCTCATTACGAATAACACTCGACTCCATCGCCCCCTTAAAAAGGAAGATAATAAAACATAAGAGGTTAGCTCCATGGTTTAACTCCCAAACCCACAAATTAAAGCAAACATCATGAAAACTTGAAAGGATTTGGCGTTCCACCAAACTAGAAGAATCTCACTTAGTCTGGCAAGATAGTGTTAAAACATATAGGAAGGCCCTCTGTAATGCCAGAGCCGCCTATTACTCAGCATTAATAGAAGAGAATAAAAACAGCCCTAGGTTCCTTTTCAGCACTTTGGCTGACAAAGAGTCATAACTCTACTGATCCATGTATTCCTATAGCTCTCAGTAGTAACGACTTTATGAGCTTCTTTAATGATAAAATTCTAACTATTAGAGACAAAATTAACCACCTCCTGCCCTCAACAGGCAAAGATTTATCCACAAACTTAAGAACCCTGGAAGCAGCTGTGAAACCTGACATACATTTGGACTGTTTTTCTCCGGTTGACCTTCCTGAACGATTTCTTCATCCAAACCTTCAATCTGTCTCTTAGACCCCATCCCAACTAGGCTGCTTAAGGAAGTCTTGCCCTTAATTAGCACTTCTTTACTAGATATGATCAATCTGTCTTTAGTAACAGGCTATGTACCACAGTCCTTTAAAGTAGCTGTAATTAAACCTCTTAAGAAGCCTACTCTTGATTCAGGTGTTTTAGCCAATTATAGACCTATATCTAACCTTCCATTTCTCTCTAAGATCCTTGAGAAAGCAGTCTCTAATCAGTTATGTGACTTTCTACATAACAATAGTTTATTTGAGGATTTTCAGTCAGGATTTAGAGGCATCATAGCACAGAAACAGCACTGGTGAAAGTCACTAATGACCTCCTAACTGCATCAGACAAAGGATTTGTCTCTATACTTGTCCTGTTAGATCTTAGTGCTGCATTCAACACAATCGACCATCAAATCCTTTTGCAGAGACTGGAACATTTAATTGGCATTAAAGGAACTGCATTAAGCTGGTTTAAGTCCTATTTATCAGACCGATTTCAGTTTGTACATGTGAATGATGAATCCTCCATGAAGGCAAAAGTTAGACACGGAGTTCCACAAGGTTCTGTACTTGGACCAATTCTATTCACCTTGTATATGCTTCCTTTAGGTAATATTATTAGGAAACACTCCATAAATTTTCATTGTTACGCAGACGATACCCAATTATATTTATCAATGAAGCCTGATGAACCCAATCAGTTAAACAAACTCCAAGCATGCCTTAACGACATAAAGACCTGGATGACCTGCAATTTTCTGATACTATACTCAGATAAAACTGAAGTTATTGTGCTTGGCCCTAAACACCTTAGAAACACATTATCTAATGATAAAGCTACTCTGGATGGCATTACCCTGGCCTCCAGCACCACCGTAAGGAATCTGGGAGTTATCTTTGATCAGGATATGTCCTTTAACTCCCACATAAATCAAATCTCAAGGACTGCCTTTTTTCACTTACGTAATATCACAAAAATCAGGCACATCCTGTCCCTAAAAGATGCAGAAAAACTAGTTCATGCATTTGTTACTTCTAGGCTGGATTATTGCAATTCCTTATTATCAGGCTGCTCTAACAAGTCTCTAAAGACTCTCCAGCTGGTCCAGAATGCAGCTGCACGTGTTCTGACTAAAACTAGAAAAAGAGATCACATTTCTCCCATTTTAGCTTCGCTGCATTGGCTTCCTGTAAAATCTAGAATAGAATTTAAAATCCTTCTCCTAACTTACAAAGCCCTTAATGGTCAGGCACCATCATATCTTGAAGAGCTCATAATACCGTATTATCCCACTAGAACACTGTGCTCCCAGTATGCAGCTTACTGGTGGTTTCTACAGTCTTTAAAAGTAGAATGGGAGGCAGAGCCTTCAGCTATCAGGCTCCTCTCCTGTGGAACCATCTTCCAGATTGGGTCCGGGGTACAGACACCCTCTCTATGTTTAAGAGAAGGGCTTAAAACTTTCCTTTTTGATAAAGCTTATAGTTAGGGCCGACCAGGCTCGCCTTGGATCAGCCCTTAGTTATGCTGCTATAGGCCTAGACTACTGGGGGACTTCCCATGATGCACTGAGCTCCTCTCTCCTCCTCCTTCTCTCCATCTGTATGCATTCATGTAACATCAATGCATGTCACTAACTTTGCTTCTTCCCCGGAGTTTTTTGTGCTTTCTCATCTCACAGGAAAACCTGAGTCCCGGGCCGAACCTTCGCGGTCCTTCACAGTCCTGATGGCATCCTTCCCTGTCTATTGATGCTTAGCTTGTTGTGATTGTTGCTCTCCTGTCCCCCCTCCCCCTTTCCCTCTCTCTTTCTCTCTCTCAACCCAACCGGTCAAAGCAGATGGCCGCCCACCAAGAGCCGGGGTCTGCTTGAGGTTTCTACCCGTTAAAGGGGAGTTTTTCCTTACCGCTGTCGCCGACCAAAGTGCTGCTCATGGGGGAATTGTTGGGTCTCTGTAAATTAAAGAGTATGGTCTTGACCTGCTCTGTGTAAAGTGCCTTGAGATGACTTTTGTTGTGATATGGCGCTATATAAATAAAATTGATTGATGTAAAACAATCAGGGCCCTGGGTTCCAGGTTGCCCAGTAAATATTGCTTTTGTTTAGCATTTGATTTTTTTCATCCTGTGATGTTTCTACAATTTTCTCAATCATGGGCTTTGTATCTGTGTGTGTGTGTGTGTATATAGGTTTTATCAATTTTAAATAATAACGTTTATCTCTATGTATGTCTGCATCCCTCCCACAGATATTGTTCTCTATCCAATATGACAACTGCACTGCCCTTATCAGCTGGTTTAATGATTATTTTTCTGTTATTTTTGAGTTCTTTTAATGCCTCAGCTTCCTCTCTGCTCAGGTTCGACTGTGTATGAGATACCTGGAATTTTGTGTCAACATGTTGGATATCAGTTCTGATCAGAGCCGTGATTTCAGGCGGCAGTTTGCCATCAGGAAGAGTCCAATCTGATTTTGGGGTGAAAGGAGGAGGTATTGTATCTTTTGTTTTGGAAATATGTCTCCAATTTAATTCTTCTGTGATATAATTGTAGGTCCCATCTGGTCTGTTCAATTATGTTTTTATTACTGCCTTTAGTGGGAATAAAAGTTAGTCCCCTATTCAACAGGGTGAGTTGTGGGGGTATCAAATGAAAATTGTTTGCCAAATTCATCACATTTTTGCTCCCCTCCTGTATAGGCAGGCTTATGGGGATAATTATTTTACATAATCGAACCAGTGTTGAAGCATGCGTCTGGCTGTGGGTCTGGTCCAGTGTATCTTGTTTGTCTGTTTTGAAGACTCTCATGGGCAGTTCAGGTAGTTTACCTGCAGTTTTGGTGATGTAAGCATTGAGATGCAGCAAATTATTTTGGTCTTTAAGTGGTAAAGCCCTACAGTAGTTAATTTGTGGCACCCAGATCTCCGCTTGTGGAAATCTGAGTTTTGCTGTTTTGACAGCTGCTTGTAGTTGTTTGTTGTCTGTTTGACATTTTGTCATCTGTTGTTTAAACCAAAGGACAAGATCACTGTTTCCACTGTGACCGACAAAGTGGCTCGAGTGAGGATGGCTTCAGCGTGTAGCCCCTGGATAACTATCTGTAAGTCTGAGGCTGTAAATGGTGGCACTCTGACAATGTTGGAGTCTTCCATGGTTAGGGGGTAGGTATGGGGGTAAGACGAGGTTTGTCCACCTGGACAAAACGGGACAAACGTGAATAACTATTGATAGAAAGGTCATAGAGACCTGGAACCAAGCTCCATCCCCACTAAATCAGGTATGGCCTTTCCAACAGTACCAGCCGTGACTGTGTACGAGCTTCCGGTCCGGAGATACGTTACTTCCGGTTTTTGAAATAGCTGTATCTCGGGAAATGAAGGTTGTAGAGACATGGGACATTGTAGAGACAAATTAGGTCCAATGCCACCCACTCCCGAGTCTCTTTTAGGATATATAGGAATATTTAGGAGCATTCAGGTCATTTGGAGTCTATTTGTACCACTCATGGAGTGACTTTTTTGAAAAATCTTGACACTCATGAGAGATGAGGTAGGTATTAGTGTATAAGAGGTAGGTAAGTATTTTAAAGGTAAGTTGTGGACTCTTTGGTCTGGCCTAAGTGAATCTGAGGCACACAAGCCCCCACACCACGTCAAGGCAGAGTCCATGTGGAGGTTTTTTTTGTTTTGTTTTTTAAATTTTTTTTGTTTAAACTTACTACTTCTTTTCCCCCCTTTTTTTTCTTTTGTTTTTCTTATAGTAATACTAATGAAATATGAACACACAAACCCACAGATGCTGTAATCATAACAATGAAGTTAAGAACACAAACAGCATAACATGAAAAACCTTCTTTGGACTCAGTTAGGGGTTAGGGTTAGAGGGTTAGGGGGTTAGGGTTAGATATGGGGGTAAAACGCGGTTTGTCCACCTGGACAAAACAGGACAAACATGAATAGGGTTAGGTTTAGGTTTGTTGGAACTATCTCGATGACTCCCCCCGCCTCGTCGGTCGACTCAGCAGTTGAAATGGGGAGTCAAAGGCAATGCACTGGCCGACACACATTCATCAGCAGCCCATGACTCCTGTATCCACTAACATTTATTTTGGTGTCTTTACTTTTTTTCATCCTATCAGGTTTTTCTATGAGGTCTGACTTAGAATCTCCCGGGTAGGGAACTTGGTTATCTATGGTCTAAAATTTTGGGTAGGTTTTGATTATGTTTTATATCGAGGATTATCTGGTTATGAATTTTTTTATATATATTTGATTTTATTCTTATTTCTTATTTTTTACTTTGTTTTTTTTAGGACACATCATCAGTAGTGGACTTCAGGATCACCGGATGTTTCGGCCATTATCACTAGACATCCTCACCTGAGGGATGCCCCCCCGGGGTTGATCAAATTCCGGGGTGAGTCCCAAAGTCAATTGATTTTAATTTTATATTATTTTTTATTTTATATTTTACTGTTTTAGGCTTCTATATTGTCCTGTTCTTAGAAAGGATCCTTTTTTAGAATTCTGGGTTAGGGGTTAGGTTAGGGGTTAGGTTAGGGGTTAGGGTTAGGGTTAGGTATGGGGGTAAAACGAGGTTTGTCTCACTGGACAAAACGGGACAAACGTGAATAACTTTTGGAACCAAGCTCCATCCCCACTAATTCAGGTACGGCCTTTCCAACAGTACCACCCACGAGCATGTGCGAGCTTCCGGTCCTGAGATACGTCACTTCCAGTTTTTGAAATGGCCGTATCTCAGCAACGGAAGGTCGTAGAGACACGGGTCCAAGACTGGCGCGTTCAGTGTCTGTGTGTGTGTCAGTGTGAGTGTGTTTGTGTGCGTGTGTGTGTGAGTGTGTGTGTGTGTGTGAGTGTGTGTGTGTGTGTGTGAGTGTGTGTGTGTGTGTGCATGCGTGAGTGTGAGTGTGCATGCGTGAGTGTGAGTGTGCATGCGTGAGTGTGAGTGTGCATGCGTGAGTGTGAGTGTGCATGCGTGAGTGTGAGTGTGCATGCGTGAGTGTGAGTGTGCATGCGTGAGTGTGAGTGTGCATGCGTGAGTGTGAGTGTGCATGCGTGAGTGTGAGTGTGCATGCGTGAGTGTGAGTGTGCATGCGTGAGTGTGAGTGTGCATGCGTGCGTGTGTTTGTGTGCGTGTGTTTGTGTGCGTGTGTTTGTGTGCGTGTGTTTGTGTGCGTGTGTTTGTGTGCGTGTGTGTGTGTGCGTGAGTGTGTGTGTGTGTATGTGTGTGTGTGAATCACATGATTTACATGTGTTTCCTGTGTATTTTCTTAGTATACAGAAATATATAAAGTACCAGAAAGCTTATAATGTGATACAGGTTCAGATCAGTGCTGAATACTAGAAAGACTGAACACTAAAAACATTCACAGATCTAAAAGTGTAGGTTCACATCAGACAGTATTAATGCACGTATCAAATACATGATTTACACACTCTTATCTATGTGCACGACATACAAAATATAGTCTACTAAGCTGACATGTTAACACTAGGGGTGCAACAGATCACAAAACTAACGGTTTGCATCGTATCAGATTTGAGTCACGGATCAGATCATTTTTTGGATCAGCAAAAAAAAAAAGGGGGAGACAATAAAACTTTTTCTATTTATTCTGTAACACTCTTACAGCATGAAACAGCAATGAACTTTTGCCCATAGTCTTAAATGAAAACATTCAAGACAAACAACATTTAAGATGTCCAATGCTTAAATAAAATAAAATAAAATATATGAAATATTCAATGCTCAGTTATTGCAATATGAGGCATGATACCTTCCTCTTTTAAACACAGTAGTGAATGAAACCGCCTCTGTCCACATCATCAAAACTTGATGATAACTTAGAAACATGAACACACGTCTTGCCCTGCAGCTTGTTGAACGAGCCACCAAATAAACATTCACCGCTAACGTCAGTTAGCAGCTAGATGCTAATTAGCTGCTCAGCTGCAGCACATCAAACAGCGTGTAAACACACCTACAGTCGTCACTTCGGACTCGTTAGATGCTGGTTGGATCGTTGCTCTTCAAAATCCCTGTTAGCGACACGCTGTCTGCCCATGACTTGTACTTACAGCAGTTTGTTTACTTTGTCTTAAATGAGACATTAAATTTTGCAATTAATCCACAGTTCATATGCCTGCCGAACCGTGGGGGAGCAGCCAGACCTCCTGCACTCATTCACTAATCACACAAAATCAACAGGTGACTGAACAAACACTCCATTAAAAACGAGATCAATTCCACATGAATGAGTGAGTCCAGTCAGCTCACTGTAACTTCAACAAGCAAACTACCCACAACATATTATATATATATCTCTGCTGCATTCTTGTTAAGGGGATAAATTCACACAACAGCCACAGAGACATTTAACCATCAGAGATGAAATTAGCGACCAAAGAGACAGAGAGAGAGAAGCTGTATCTGACTCACGTTATCTGATGTCTTCTTCTTTCTATCATGGAGATGAAGTATTCATGTTATAACATCCATTTGTGACTGTTGGTCATCTTATTTGTTAGTTAACAGAACTCAATGGCTGCTGGTTAACCAGTCTGATATCATTAGCAACAATGACAAACAAGCTAACTCTCCTGGTTGTTTCTCCAGTTGCTTCTCTCTCCAGCCTCCCTGGCGGTGTCCTGCTGCTGCTGTGCTGCACAGTCCAGATCATTTCTCCCGTTAGCTTAACAACAGTTCTTAACAGTCCTTCCATAGATGTATAAAGAGTCCTTCAGGCTGCTACAACAAGCCAGCTGTTGCATTGGCTATCTGATGGCCTGATGGCGTGGGCCAGGTCGACACACTTCCAGGTTTCCACAGGCAGTCCGTTCAGCTGCAGGACCGAGTCTCCCTGACGGAGACCGGACTGATGGGCTGGACCACCTGCAACAGACAACCAATCACAGCAGGCCGGTCACATAACAGGAAATGGAAATATGTTGGTTAATATTCACATAAAGAGTTTCAGTTTTACAGAGAAAACACTGGTGACGAGCAACAATGATACGTGATACAATACAATCACGTACAATACGATACAATACGAAACAATAATATACGATACTATACAATAGGATATGATAAGATAACATGTCACCTTCAACTCAACCTCTCTAAGACAGAGTTTGAGCCTTACCATCCCAGCCAGTCCCTCCATACAACAAAACATCAGCAACCAGCTGGAATCAACCCAACTCATGTCCACAAAGTCTGCCTGTAACTTGGGTGTCATGATCGATGACCAACTAACCTTTAAGGTTCACGTGGCCTCAGTTGCTCAGTCATGTTGGTTTGTCCTGTACAACATGAGGAAGATCAGACTCTACCTGTCTGAGCAGGCAGCACAACTCCTGCTACAGGTTCTTGCAATATCACGCATTGACTACTGCAACTCCTTACTGGCAGGCCTCCCCGCATGTACGTTCAAACCTCTGCAGATGATCCAGAATGCAGCGGCACATCTGGTCTTCAATCAGCCCAAAACAGCACATGTCACCCTGCTGTTCATCTCCCTCCACTGGCTCCCAGTTGCTGCCCGCATCAAATTCAAAACCCTGACACTTGCTTACAAAACAGCAACTAAAACAGCTCCCGCCTACCTGAACTCCCTCATTCAGGTCTACACTCCCTCATGCTCACTACGCTCTGCCAATGAAAGGTGCCTGGTACCACAACAGGACCCTAAGTCACTAGCTAGACCCTTCTCCTCTGTAGTTCCCCGGTGGTGGAACAAGTTACCAAACTCTGTTTGATCTGCAGAGTCCCTCTCAATCTTTAAGAGAAGACTAAAGACCCAGAAAACATTTCTGCACCTGACAAACTGAAGGTAGAGAAAAAACAAAAAGACAAAAATAAAATAAATAAATAAAGCTGCTTCTATGTACTCTATGCGTTGCCTCTGTGTGCCGCCTGTTGGCATCTACGTCCTATCAGACTCAAACTTAAGCTTTATGTCACTTACTTGTGTTGTTGTCTCCTGACTGGATCCCTGTTGGTGTTGAATCAGTCTCAGATGTATGTCGCTTTGAATAAAAGTGTCTGCTAAGTGAAATTGTAAATTGTAATTGTAAGCTCAGAATCAAACCTCTTCATGTCCTTCTGTTATAACTCTGAGACTCTGTCAGTTTGTTAGAGCAGCTGCTGACCTCAAATCTTTAATACACATAATGTTTAATGTCACAATTCAACCGCTGGTTGTCGAGGTGGTGTCCAGCAAACGATGTGGGCTTCATAGATAATTGGCAGACTTTCTGGGGAAGACCTGGTCTGATTAGGAGAGACGGCATACATCCCACTCTGGATGGAGCTGCTCTCATATCCAGAAATATGGCCAAGTTTATTAGTAAACCAAAACCATGACAACCCAGAGTTGAGACCAGGAGGCAGAGCTGCAGTCCTACACGCTTCTCTGCACCTCCATTAGAGCAGTTACCCACCCAAAACCACATAGAGACTGTCTGTCCCCCGACCACATAAATCAATTAAATCCAAAGTATATAAAAGAAGAGTCATTCATGAAAATCTAGTAAAAATTAAAACCACTGCTGCAATAGTACAACAAAATAAGATAATTAAATGTGGACTCTTGAACATTAGATCTCTTTCATCTAAAGCAGTTTTAGTAAATGATTTAATTTCAGATCATCGTATTGATTTATTTTGTCTCACTGAAACCTGGCTGTGTCATGAAGAATATGTCAGCCTAAATGAATCCACTCCCCCCAGTCATATTAATACTCATATTCCTCGAGACACTGGCCGAGGAGGAGGAGTTGCAGCCATTTTCAACTCAAGCCTAATCATCAACCCTAGACCTAAATTTAATTATAACTCATTCGAAAGCCTTGTTCTTAGTCTCTCCCAGCCAACCTGGAAAACTTTACAGCCAGTTCTATTTGTTATAGTGAACCGTCCTCCTGGCCCGTACTCTGAATTCCTATCTGAATTCTCAGAGTTTTTGTCGTATTTAGTCCTTAGTACAGATAAAGTAATTATAGTAGGTGAGTTTAATATTCATGTGGACGTTGATAGTGACAGTCTCAGTACTGCATTTATCTCATTATTAGACTCAATTGGCTTCTCTCAGTGTGTAAATAATCCCACTCACCGTCTTAACCACACCCTAGACCTTGTTCTAATTTATGGGATTGAAATTGAAAATTTAATAATTTTTCCACAAAATCCTATTTTATCAGATCATTTTTTAATAACTTTTGAATTCCTATTACAGGATTACACACCATTAGATAAAAATGTCCTCACTAGATGTCTCTCTGATAGTGTTGTAGATAAATTTAAGGAAGCAATTCCGTCAATACTGAATTCACTGCCATGTCTCAATACTACAGAGGACTCTTATGTTAACTTTAGTTCCTCCCAAACTGATAATCTTATTGATAGTGCTGCAGGCTCATTACGAATAACACTCGACTCCATCGCCCCCTTAAAAAAGAAGATAATAAAACGTAAGAGGTTAGCTCCATGGTTTAACTCCCAAACCTGCAAATTAAAGCAAACATCATTAAAATTGGAAAGGATTTGGCGTTCCACCAAAGTAGAAGATTCTCGCTTAGTCTGGCAAGATAGTGTTAAAACATATAGGAAGGCCCTCTGTAATGCCAGAGCCGCCTATTACTCAGCATTAATAGAAGAGAATAAAAACAGCCCTAGGTTCCTTTTCAGCACTTTGGCCAGGCTGACAAAGAGTCATAACTCTACTGATCCACGTATTCCTATAGCTCTCAGTAGTAACGACTTTATGAGCTTCTTTAATGATAAAATTCTAACTATTAGAGACAAAATTAACCACCTCCTGCCCTCAACAGGCACCGTTCTCTCCCCAAACACAGGAACCTTGGTAACGGCAGTAAATCCTGACATAAATCCTGACATATATTTGGACTGTTTTTCTCCAGTAGACTTGTCTGAACTAACTTCAATGATTTGTTCAGCTAAACCATCAACCTGTCTCTTAGATCCCATCCCAACTAGGCTGCTTAAGGAAGCCTTACCCTTAGTGAGCACTTCTTTACTAGATATGATCAATCTGTCTTTAGTAACAGGCTATGTACCACAGTCCTTTAAAGTAGCTGTAATTAAACCTCTTCTTAAGAAGCCTACTCTTGATTCAGGTGTTTTAGCCAATTATAGACCTATATCTAACCTTCCATTTCTATCCAAGATCCTTGAGAAAGCAGTCTCTAATCAGTTATGTGACTTTCTACATAACAATAGTTTATTTGAGGATTTTCAGTCAGGATTTAGAGCGCATCATAGCACGGAGACAGCACTGGTGAAAGTCACAAATGACCTCCTAACTGCATCGGACAAAGGATTTGTCTCTATACTTGTCCTGTTAGATCTTAGTGCTGCATTCAACACAATCGACCATCAAATCCTTTTGCAGAGACTGGAACATTTAATTGGCATTAAAGGAACTGCATTAATCTGGTTTAAGTCCTATTTATCAGACCGATTTCAGTTTGTACATGTGAATGATGAATCCTCCATGAAGGCAAAAGTTAGACATGGAGTTCCACAAGGTTCTGTACTTGGACCAATTCTATTCACCTTATATATGCTTCCTTTAGGTAATATTATTAGGAAACACTCCATAAATTTTCATTGTTACGCAGACGATACCCAATTATATTTATCAATGAAGCCAGATGAACCCAATCAGTTAAACAAACTCCAAACATGCCTTAACGACATAAAGACCTGGATGACCTGCAATTTTCTACTACTAAATTCAGATAAAACTGAAGTTATTGTGCTTGGCCCTAAACACCTTAGAAACACATTATCTAATGATAAAGCTACTCTGGATGGCATTACCCTGGCCTCCAGCACCACCGTAAGGAATCTGGGAGTTATCTTTGATCAGGATATGTCCTTTAACTCCCACATAAATCAAATCTCAAGGACTGCCTTTTTTCACTTACGTAATATCACAAAAATCACATCCTGTCCCTAAAAGATGCAGAAAAACTAGTTCACGCATTTGTTACTTCTAGGCTGGATTATTGCAATTCCTTATTATCAGGCTGCTCTAACAAGTCTCTAAAGACTCTCCAGCTGGTCCAGAATGCAGCTGCACGTGTTCTGACTAAAACTAGAAAAAGAGACCACATTTCTCCCATTTTAGCTTCACTACATTGGCTTCCTGTAAAATCTAGAATAGAATTTAAAATCCTTCTCCTAACTTACAAAGCCCTTAATGGTCAGACACCATCATATCTTGAAGAGCTCATAGTACCGTATTATCCCACTAGAACACTGCGCTCCCAGTATGCAGGCTTACTGGTGGTTCCTACAGTCTTTAAAAGTAGAATGGGAGGCAGAGCCTTCAGCTATCAGGCTCCTCTCCTGTGGAACCATCTACCGGATTCAGTCCGGGGTGCAGACACCCTCTCTATGTTTAAGAGTAGGCTTAAAACTTTCCTTTTTGATAAAGCTTATAGTTAGGGCCGACCAGGCTCGCCTTGGATCAGCCCTTAGTTATGCTGCTATAGGCCTAGACTGCTGGGGGACTTCCCATGATGCACTGAGCTCCTCTCTCCTCCTCCTCCTCTCCATCTGTATGCATTCATGTAACATCAATGCATGTCACTAACTTTGCTTCTTCCCCGGAGTTTTTTGTGCTTTCTCATCTCACAGGAAAACCTGACTCCCGGGCCGAACCTTCGCGGTCCTTCACAGTCCTGATGGCATCCTTCCCTGGCTGTTGCTGCTTGTGCTTGTTGTTGTTTGTTGTTGTGATTGTTTTTCTTCTGTCCCCCCTCCCCCTTTCCCTCTCTCTTTCTCTCTCTCAACCCAACCGGTCAAAGCAGATGGCCGCCCACCAAGAGCCGGGGTCTGCTTGAGGTTTCTACCCATTAAAGGGGAGTTTTTCCTTACCGCTGTCGCCAAGTGCTGCTCATGGGGGAATTGTTGGGTCTCTGTAAATTAAAGAGTACGGTCTTGACCTGCTCCATGTGAAAAGTGCCTTGAGATGACTTCTGTTGTGATATGGCACCATATAAATAAAGATTGATTGATTGATTTATTAATCTCAGTTTAAATTTAAACAATCAGCATGAAGCTTTGGACATGAAGGATCAATGAATAATGATCTCTATCTCTCATGATGTGATTGATCCACTGATGGAACATCATTCCTATTATATTGGAGATTATATGTTAATATTTCTGAGCGAACTGTATGGAAGCCTATGGGGGCATGATTATGTAAACTTGAAAATGAAAATGTTATTCCATAATAGCATTATAATACTGTATGTATGTTTTACTTGAGTAAAAATGAAAATGAAAATGCAATAATACAATTTGCATTGTTATGTTGACATACTGGATGGACATATTAAAATTAAATAAAACTGTACTAAAATGAAAACGGAAAAGTTGTTTGACATTTAATTTTTCAAAGTCGTACTTGCTGTACTGCGGACAATATTCAAATGTTATTCAAATTTGAAAATTAAAATGCAATATAAACAATGTAACCTGATTTTCCATTTATACATCAATATTTACCTCACAATTAAAATTAAAATGCATTTTTCTTCAATTTGAAAATGAAAACAGCATTTGAACTTTCATCTTTAAAGACGTAACCTGCTGTACGGTGGACAGTATTCAAATGCAGTAAGTGAAACAGCGCCCCCTGTCTGTTGCGTTTATATTTACATGTCAACACGCTGTTATGGGGTCAAAATAAAAATGAAAATGTAATCTGTCGTCTCATCATGCAGGTCGTCAGTGAGGATGTCAGTCATTCTCTGCAGCGGGACTTCATGCACCTCGCTAAAGGGAAAACTAGCAGGTATTGTGATGATGTTTAAGGCAAAGTACTGTTTAAAAATGACATAATCTTCTTTGTCAGGTTCATCAATGATGATAAATGATCTGAAGTCTATAGTTTTTGGACGAGGCTGCTGTTGACAGATTAGTGGATTTGATATATTAACAGAGGACTTGCAATCATTTTGCAGCCAATTCATGTTGAAGTTGGAAAAGTTTAGAGTTTGACAAATTACACGGGAGGCTGTTAAGTTTAATAAAATAGTTGGGAGATTGCTAAGCATACTGTGGGCAGACCACTGTGTCTGTGCTTATTTATAGACACAGCCGACGTATAACTGAACTGTTAATATTGTAGCTGTTGTTAGTAATGTTGAAGGATTAGGGTTTATATTAACCCTACAGGAGACACCTTATCAAGAAAAATGAAACTTGCAAATAAAAAAATGAGAGAATTTCGAGCCTTTTTTTTAATAAATTCTATTTCTACATTCTGTATTCTATATAAACCCTGTGCTTCAGAACAGGAAATCCATTGAGATGAAGGTACAAAGACTGTACATTCTGCTTTATGTGCATATTTTTCTGAGGTTTGACTTAAACATTTAAAAAAAACACAAAACAAACAAAAGCTGAGTGACAAATGTTAAATGTGAGGAGAGAGACCTGGCCGACACTTCTAACAAAATAATACAAATGAACAAAGAGGACACAGAAAGTCAAACTGTCTCAAGTTGCTTTGGATGTTGTTGGCTGCAGAAGGAGAGAACGTCACTGTGTGAGAAGGTTTTGGTTGGTTTTCTCTTCACACTCTGCTGGTTAAGATGTTTCCTTCAGTCTGCTGCTGCAACTAAACACACTTTAAAGTCAAACTAACTGCTTTCAACAGAGCGTTTGGTGGAGGTTTGAAACCCTGATGTGAATCATTATCTGCTGCACGCTGACAGTAAATGAGAAGCCGAGCAGAAAGCTGATGTGATCTGATGTGTTCACTTTGTCTCCTGTGTGTTTCGCTCTGGATTCTCTCATGATGGACTCACCTGACATCAGTGACATCACACAGGTGTCATGTGTTGTATCAGCTGAGCTGGAAGTCAAACTGCAGCACCAACAGTCAGACATCAACACATCTGATTGTGTCCTTATAAGTGCAGTTTAACACTTTGTTTCTGTCTTTTTCTTTTATTGTCACAAATCAAACAATAATTGTATTATTTGATTTTCAGTGTAGAGAGGGAGAGGTGCACTAAACTGACCAGAATATCATGGAAATGCTGATTATATTTGGGGGTCTGACATTCAAAATAAAACAGTGTAAAGTGTAAAAGTGTTATTGATACATTAGAAACTGATTTATTAGCATGAAACTGTCACATATAATAAATGAGTGAACATTCAGCAGAAACACATGTGCTTTAAATTCTGTCAAACATCAGATTTTTTCATAAAAACAGCAAAACAAAGATAAAACATTTGATTTCACTCGATAACTTTTTCTTTTATTCAGTTACTTTAACTCAAAAAGCAAATATTCTTAAAAGAAGCAATAACACATTTCAGCTGAATAAGTAGTTTATAGAATATAAAAGACAGTGAAGAAAAAAGATATAAACTCATCAAACATCTGGATGGATTTTTAAATGATTTGTTGACTCAACATTTATCCAGATGAGACCATAAAACTCTGGATTCATCAAAATCTTTAAGTAAAAAAGTTACAGCTGTTCACATGAGAGAAGTTAATGATGATAAAATATAACTATATACAGATAATCATGTTACAAATGGTCCAATCAGATATCCTCTCTGCTCTTCTTCTACTGGTCTTAATAAAGGTCTCGCTACTTCCTGTTGTGGCACTGAGCGTTGGTGCTGGATGTAAATCAGAAGCTGTGGAATCGACCAGTATGGACGTCATTCCTCGCCGTACTGGGCTGCAATAACCTCGCTGAGACTGAGAGGAGAGATGAAACCAAAGATGATTTTCTTCTTCAGTGGTTTGTGGCTCCTTGGAGGTCCTACTCTGCTCCCTGGGCTCCTTCCTCTTCAGCCGGCTCTCCTTCAGCTCTGGAAACACCGAGGTTATAAGAATCCAGCTCAATGTTCTCCTGTGGGCCTGACTTCTGCCCCCTGCTGGCCTGGAGAGACATGACAACACAGATCTAAGTTACTGCATCATTCCTCTCTTCAGTTCAATATAAACAGGCTGAGTGCTTCATTTCAACCAGTCCTCTAAACAACAAACATGTGTTCAGTACCTTCAGGATGAAAAAGACGACAGCGACGACCAACAGCAGAGTCACCGGCAGGATGACCAGTCTGATGATATGAACTGTTGGATCTGACGAGACACATTCAGTCATCACATTAGATCACATGACATCATGAGAACAACGGCTCCCATCAAACAGAAACTTTAGTGACGTTAAATCTCCTAAAATCACTGAAGTGTGAAGCAGCTTGTTGATTATAAGTTCATCTGATCTCCTCTGTATGCTGATGATGTTGGACAAAAACAACTCATGTGTTTACAGCCGGTTTGAAAGAATGAATGAAAGTCTGCTGATTGTCTCCTTAAAGCTCCTGTCTGGTTGAAATGATTCAACTGATTGTTAACAATCAACATCTTTACATGCAGTTAAATCAAATGTGATCCTGGTGAAGCTCTGAGTTCTCCTGATGACATTCAGCTCATCATGTAAAGTCCTGTTTATTATCATTATAGTGCTTATCTGGCTTCACTGACTCGTTTGCTGTCTTTTACTTTTCACTACAACACAGTTGTTATGGTTCAATAACATTAAAGAAGCCGGGAAGGAAACAGTTTACAGTTCCTTCATCAGATTCTGCCTCAGCTCTCTGTAGGTCGCTGGGTCGGTCCTGCTGCCTGATGACTTTTTATCATGTTTTACAAACATGGAAACAAAGTCAGTGTGACGTCTCAGTTCCACTGAGCTTCACACTCTGCTTCAGCTTACCTGTGACAGTGAGAGACAGCAGACGGCTCTCAGAGAAGAAGTTATGAGCAAAAACATAGACGCCATAAACACAGCTGTAGTTTCCTTGGTGGGCGGGGTCTGCAGCAGGAAACAGGAAGTCAGCAGAGTGATTGACAGCTGGCTGGGTGTAGATGTGTGCCTTGTAGGAGGAGGTGAAGGTGAGCTGGAAGGAGCCTCCTGGGTACTGAGGCTGGACGGAGCAGCTGATGGTGAAGTTGGAGCCCCGACGCACCTGAAACCCCTGCTGCTGGGCCTCGGAGACCCCGTCCATGGTAGAAGACACAGAGATGATTGGCTGAAGCAGCAGGTCTGTAAACACAGAGAGATGATGAATCCTTCTTCCTCTGTGAAAAGCTGAATGTTGTTGTGTTCTCCTCATTAGTTTGTTCAAATTAAGGCCTTTTCTTGCTACACACAGACTACTCATGTGTGTACGACCCCTGTGACCACTAGAGGGCCCCGTTGCACCAACGTATTTCTTCTCTCCTCAAATATAAATTAACACCAAACGTCCTTTTGTGTTGATCTAAAATACAAACATTATTTAAGCTCACAATGGCTAAAATAAAATGCGGTTTAAATGAAAAGGAGTTTTTAATCCGAGAGCTCTTTGTCTTACAAGCAGGGCTGTAGTGGAGGCTAAACGCACATAAACGCCGTTTACCCACCTCTCAAATTCTGAAACAGTGTTTAAGCAAACTTTCCATCACTTTACAGCTGTTAGCTCAGACTGGCTTCCTACCACAGTTTCTGTTGGAGCTTCTAGGAGCGCTTGTTTTGTTTTCTGTTGGAACATTGTGTCCTTTTATGAGACACGGAGACGTCTGTTAGTGTTAACACGGACCAACAAACCACCACCCACTCCTGCTGCGCTGGTGTTAAAACAAACGAACCCTCCGTGCTGAAGCTAGCAGGCAGACTGGAGCTGCTTTCATGAGACAGACGAATGAATCAGAGTTCAGAGGATCATATATGACATTAACTGACATGTGCAGCATCAAATAATAATCTGTCAGACAAAAGACAACAAAGTAAGTAGCTAGAAAAACTCTTCAGTGATGCAGAAGTTTTATAAATTGACATTAGTGTTGTTTAAGCGTCCAGTTTATCTGCTGCTGCTTTACATTACAGTAATGTTAATGTAGCTGATAGTTTGATAGCTTGACTGCTGATGTATTCACACTGTGTGTCGTTTGTCCACAGTTACTGTAATTAACACCGTACAAGTTAAAGTTCTGCTTCATGCTCTGTCAGACTCTTAAGATGAAGCTTTTTACATTTCCAGACTGAGTGAAGGAATCAGGAGAGACGAGACAGAAGTGAGGAAGAATCACAGGATGTAACGTTAATGGTGTTGAAAGAAAAACAAGGAGAAAGTAAAGAACTGATTGAAGAATTTTGTTTATTGCTGCTCATCAATTTATAGTTTATTCAAAACATTTTGATCAAAATATTTTATTTTGTTTATAGTTTGTTTTGATCTTGATGTTAATGCAGCTAAATTCCTTAAATGAAGTTTTTTATGAGTAAAAAGTAGAATTTGTTGTCATATATATGCAGATGGAATATGATGCAGATTTGGTTTGAGTAGAAACGGCTTTGGTTCAAATAAATGAACGTTGATCAGTGAGAGGTGATCACACAACACAGAGAACTCCTACATTCATGTGTAATACAGAGGAGTCAGAGAGCAGAGGAGGAAACAGATTAACATCCTCAGCTGCCTTCAGATCAGACAGAAAACAGCTGATCAACATGTTAATAAGACATTCATACAACACTGCATGCACAATAGTTTCCATCAGAAACAAGTAGTGAACACAACACTGACATATCATCAGCTTTTAACTTGATATATTGAACTTGTTAGCAAACAGTTGCTTATTTGTTTAGGCAGCAAGCAACAAGTATATTAATTAGTAATGTAGTTGTTGCTTGTAAGGTGGATGTGACTGAGCTGCTCAGGAGAACTGCAGGGTGTGTGAGTGAACCACAGCAGGTTGCTTAAAGCTGCAGATTGTCTCAGTTTGAAGCAATGAGCCTCCAGGAACAAGCTAACTTCTCTACCCTTTAGGATGCCGTCGTCCTGGATAAGTTTACAGTTCAGTCCAATGGAAACCAGCGACCAGAGGAGGTCTGTCAGGACCTTCAGGACCTTCTCTGCAGGCCCGACCATTTATGAGAGGTGTCATTATTAGTTCATAAAATATTACAAATCAGTAATTATAAGGTTATTAAAACAATTTTATTTAATTAGTTATTAAACTAATTTATGTGATTTTTAAAAAATATTTTGTTTGATTTCAGTTACTATCATAACCATAAACCCAGTATCTGGAGCTAGAACTGGATGTGTCTGCCTCACGCAGGACTCACGCAGGACTCACGCAGGACTCACGCTGGACTCACGCAGGACTCACGCAGGACTCACGCTGGACTCACGCAGGACTCACGCAGGACTCACGCTGGACTCACGCAGGACTCACGCAGGACTCACGCTGGACTCACGCAGGTCTCACGTACTACTCACGCTGGACTCACGCAGGACTCACGCAGGACTCACGCTAGACTCACGCAGGACTCACGCAGGACTCACGCTGGACTCACGCAGGACTCACGCAGGACTCACATAGTACTCACGCAGGACTCACGTAGTACTCACGCTGGACTCACGCAGGTCTCGCGCAGGACTCACGCAGGACTCACGCTGGACACACGCAGGACTCACGCAGGTCTCACGCTGGACTCGCGCAGGTCTCGCGCAGGTCTCGCGCAGGACTCACGCAGGTCTCGCGCAGGTCTCGCGCAGGACTCACGCAGGACTCACGCAGGACTCGCGCAGGACTCGCGCAGGTCTCGCGCAGGTCTCGCGCAGGACTCACGCAGGACTCACGCAGGACTCACGCTGGACTCACGCAGGTCTCACGCAGGACTCACGCAGGTCTCACGTACTACTCACGCTGGACTCACGCAGGACTCACGCAGGACTCACGCAGGACTCACGCTGGACTCACGCAGGACTCACGCAGGACTCACATAGTACTCACGCAGGACTCACGTAGTACTCACGCTGGACTCACGCAGGTCTCGCGCAGGACTCACGCAGGACTCACGCTGGACACACGCAGGACTCACGCAGGTCTCACGCTGGACTCGCGCAGGTCTCGCGCAGGTCTCGCGCAGGACTCGCGCAGGTCTCGCGCAGGACTCACGCAGGACTCACGCAGGACTCACGCTGGACTCACGCAGGTCTCACGCAGGTCTCGCGCAGGACTCGCGCAGGACACACGCAGGTCTCGCGCAGGACTCGCGCAGGACACACGCAGGTCTCACGCAGGACTCACGTAGGACTCACGCAGGACTCATGTAGTACTCACGCAGGACTCACGCAGGACTCACGCAGGACTCACGCAGGACTCACGCTGGACTCACGCAGGACTCACGTAGTACTCACGCTGGACTCACGCAGGTCTCACGCAGGACTCACGTAAGACTCACGCAAGTCTCACGTAGGACTCGCGCAGGACTCACGCTGGACTCACGCAGGTCTCACGCAGGTCTCGCGCAGGACTCACGCAGGACTCACGCAGGACTCACGCTGGACTCACGCAGGTCTCACGCAGGACTCACGCAGGTCTCACGTACTACTCACGCTGGACTCACGCAGGACTCACGCAGGACTCACGCTAGACTCACGCAGGACTCACGCAGGACTCACGCTGGACTCACGCAGGACTCACGCAGGACTCACATAGTACTCACGCAGGACTCACGTAGTACTCACGCTGGACTCACGCAGGTCTCGCGCAGGACTCACGCAGGACTCACGCTGGACACACGCAGGACTCACGCAGGTCTCACGCTGGACTCGCGCAGGTCTCGCGCAGGTCTCGCGCAGGACTCACGCAGGTCTCGCGCAGGTCTCGCGCAGGACTCACGCAGGACTCACGCAGGACTCACGCAGGACTCACGCTGGACTCACGCAGGTCTCACGCAGGTCTCGCGCAGGACTCGCGCAGGACACACGCAGGTCTCACGCAGGACTCGCGCAGGACACACGCAGGTCTCACGCAGGACTCACGTAGGACTCACGCAGGACTCATGTAGTACTCACGCAGGACTCACGCAGGACTCACGCTGGACTCACGCAGGACTCACGTAGTACTCACGCTGGACTCACGCAGGTCTCACGCAGGACTCACGTAAGACTCACGCAAGTCTCACGTAGGACTCGCGCAGGACTCACGCAGGACTCACGCAGGACTCATGCAGGTCTCACGCAGGACTCATGCAGGTCTCACGCAGGACTCACGCAGGCAGGCATTGCAGAAAGGAACGGAGGATGGATTTTGTTTTCCAGTGACTGGTGAGTCCTGCTGTATTAATTATCTATAGAGGTGATTAAGATTGTTGTTGGTAATGCTCGACTTTGCTGCTGTGAGAAATATGGCCTAATTTCTATCTTTCAGAAAATCTTTCCTTTATTGTCTTTTTGTTGAGCAACATGAGTGAACGTTTACCATCGGAAGACCGGGTTGGCAGTTTAGCTAATGCATGTGTGGGAGAAATAACCAGGTTAGCATAGTTTCAGCTTGTTGAGCCGGTGCTTCGAGTACATTTGTTAACAGGTGTCAGAAGGTGATTTTGTAATGGACTTATTCTTAATGACGTAGTTTTATATTGTTTAGATGATAGTTGTTGGTGATGAGAGCACTTCAGCCTCTTTTACACAGCCCGTTCAAAGCGGGAATACTGCGCCTGTAATCCGCCTCGCTGTTCTGTGTGACAGCCGGCACGGCAGGACCGGGAGCTGACGCTGTTGTTTAGCCCGTATTCAGACCATATCAGGCGGTGCGGCGTACAGCTGCAGGGTTGAGGAGGTGTGCGGGGATGCAGGTGTGTTTATGATTTGGAAAGTAACCGTTGTGAAACAATCAGAAAATAACGTTTTAATGATCTGATTCATCAGCTTCCTCACTAACGTTACTAGCGCTCCCTCTCTCCATTCACTCTCTAGCTCACTCGACCACAGCTGCTCTCTCTCTCTCTCTCTCGTCTGTTTTAAAATGAGTCAGGAAGCCGACAGAAAAGTCTATCTTAACTTTAACGTTGTCAAACAAAGAGAAATGTCCTCCCCTCGTCCTAGTAACGTCTCTTTACTTGCTTATGGCAGAGTTTACAGCTCTGATCAGTCTGATCTCCGTCATGCCTCTGAATCCAGAACGCCGCTACGCTATGAAAAGCTCACACGGAGGCGGCTTTATGCCGACTCACTGTAAAAAAGTAAAGGCAAAGGCGTCTTTATGGCTAGAATGCGTTTCTCTGTATAGAAGAGGTGTGTGTGTGTGTGTGTGTGTGTGTGTGTGTGTGTGTGCAAGACCCCACAGTCCGCTACTGCCACTGACTATCACTGTGACAGAGGAAGGAAAATATTACTGTCATAGATGATGTCATTGATGGACTTACCTGAGCAGGTGAGCTTCACGATGGAGGAAGAGGAATATGATAATGCACATTCCCTCAGTCTAGATCCAGACTGAACACAGTCAGATCTGATCCTCCATACAGATCTGCGTGAGGCTTCATATCTGCTTCCTGTTGAAACAGCAGAGCCACAGTCCAGATCTCTGCAGGCTGCTGCTGCTGCCTTCAGGGTCCAGTAAGAGTCCTCCACTGGTCTCCACTCGGATCGTTTCACCTCCAGTGTACCTGCACAGCGACCGGCTCCTCCCACCAACCTGACAGGCTCTGAACAGAAACAAGAGAGTCATCAGTAAAAGAATAAAGTGAGTTTCATTAGAACAGAAATGAAGCCAAATCAAAGCTGCAGCTCCTCTTCTACCTGAGCAGGTGAGTCCAACAGCTTTGCCAGGTGAGCAGGTGCTTCTAGCTGAGTCTGATCTTCCACAGTCCAGGAGAGCAGACTCATGGCCTCCACACTGGAACTCTTTGGTCCACATCGGAGCTTCCACTTCTCCATAGAGCGCCCCCTGGAGGACTGAAGGAGCCCCACAGCCGAGCTCCCTACAGACCACCTCTGCATCCTGCTGGTCAAAGTCAGCTTCACACACTGAGGACCACGACTGCTCAGACTTCACCTCCAGTCTGCCTGAACACAGACTAGTCCCATTCACCAGCCTGACAGAGTCTGGAGAGAGAGAACCATCATTAGTTTGGGGAATATTTACCTGCAACATTCATACCAATAAAGCTTTTTCTGAATTTGAAAGTAAGAACTGATAAAGAGAGAGAGCACATTCATACCTGACTCAAGTCTTTATTTATAGAAAATATTTCAAGCTATTTGTAGGATTTGAACTTGTCTTACTCAGGCTCCATCTTGTGGGAGCATTGTGGGAAAGAGAAACACATAGAAGCAGCCCAGACGTCAGGTGATGGAGACACATGAACACATTAAAGCAGGAGGCAGAACAAACTGGTAAAGTCTGACTTCCACCTGTATGTAGATGAATTACTGTTCTGAAAATATCTTTAAAAGCACAAACTGTTATCCAAATGTAAACTAAAGGACATCCTAACAAACAAAAGTCAAAGCACAAGATTAAAACCTGCTATAAAAGGACTAACAGATCTTTGAATACAGGCACTAACACTACACAACAACTCTATTAACATGATGATTTCTACAGCTGTTAAAAGGTCGGTGACCTCAGTAACTGTTGGAAACACAGCACTAAAACTGACAGATAGTTTCTGTTATAAACACTAAATGCTGATTCATCTAGAAGTCAAACTGTTGTCTTGATTTGGCTTTAAGTTTGAGGAAATGAGTTCCTCTTAAGTCAGTTGAGTTGTTTAGTTATATTACAAACATGGATCTATATTAAGGAGCATATAGACGGTGTGGCTGAGGTAAGGTAGGGTTTACTCGAGCTTTTTTTACCACTACAGCCCTGCTCACAACAAACCAGTTTCACAGTTATCATCAGATTCTCACATGTTGACGTACTGACGTTGATGGCTGAGTCGGTCAAGTCTGACAGTCTGACAGTGACATCACTAGATCAAGGACAACGTTTACACACATATTTTATGCACTGTCACTATGGTTTGCAAAAGGACTTATCCTTCAGTGATGATGATGATGATGATAACTGAAAGTCTTCTGTTTTAATCTTCATAGTGATAATTGTGTGTAATTTGTTATTTCTTTGTAGTTCATTTGCACCTTTAGTTTCATTAGGCCCTAAAAATAATACTGTAGTTGTCTGATTTGGGATCAGACTTGATCTTGCTGGTGTCACTTTATTACACTCAATTTTATGTTTATTCTTGTTCATCAATTTATAGTTTATTCAAAACATTTTGATCAAAATATTTCATTTTGTTTATAGTTTGTTTTGATCTTGATGTTAATGCAGCTAAATTCCTTAAATGAAGTTTTTTATGAGTAAAAAGTAGAATTTGTTGTCATATATATGCAGATGGAATATGATGCAGATTTGGTTTGAGTAGAAACGGCTTTGGTTGAAATAAATGAACGTTGATCAGTGAGAGGTGATCACACAACACAGAGAACTCCTACATTCATGTGTAATACAGAGGAGTCAGAGAGCAGAGGAGGAAACAGATTAACATCCTCAGCTGCCTTCAGATCAGACAGAAAACAGCTGATCAACATGTTAATAAGACATTCATACAACACTGCACGCACAATAGTTTCCATCAGAAACAAGTAGTGAACACAACACTGACATATCATCAGCTTTTAACTTGATATATTGAACTTGTTAGCAAACAGTTGCTTATTTGTTTAGGCAGCAAGCAACAAGTATATTAATTAGTAATGTAGTTGTTGCTTGTAAGGTGGATGTGACTGAGCTGCTCAGGAGAACTGCAGGGTGTGTGAGTGAACCACAGCAGGTTGCTTAAAGCTGCAGATTGTCTCAGTTTGAAGCAATGAGCCTCCAGGAACAAGCTAACTTCTCTACCCTTTAGGATGCCGTCGTCCTGGATAAGTTTACAGTTCAGTCCAATGGAAACCAGCGACCAGAGGAGGTCCGTCAGGACCTTCAGGACCTTCTCTGCAGGCCCGACCATTTATGAGAGGTGTCATTATTAGTTCATAAAATATTACACATCAGTAATTATAAGGTTATTAAAACAATTTTATTTAATGAGTTATTAAAATAATTTATGTGATTTTTAAAAAATATTTTGTTTGATTTCAGTTACTATCATAACCATAAACCCAGTATCTGGAGCTAGAACTGGATGTGTCTGCCTCTGCCTTTGCCTCACGCAGGACTCACGCAGGACTCACGCAGGTCTCACGCAGGACTCACGCAGGACTCACGCAGGACTCACGCAGGTCTCACGCAGGACTCACGCAGGACTCACGTAGGTCTCACGCAGGACTCACGCAGGACTCACGCAGACCTCACGCAGGACTCACGCAGGTCTCACGCAGGTCTCACGTAAGACTCAGGTAGGACTCACGTAGGACTCACGTAGGACTCACGTAGGTCTCACGCAGGTCTCACGTAAGACTCAGGTAGGACTCACGCAGGACTCACGCAGGACTCACGTAGGTCTCACGCAGGACTCACGTAGGTCTCACGCAGGACTCACGCAGGACTCACGCAGGTCTCACGCAGGTCTCACGTAAGACTCAGGTAGGACTCACGTAGGACTCACGCAGGTCTCACGCAGGACTCACGCAGGACTCACGCAGGACTCACGTAGGACTCATGCAGGACTCATGCAGGACTCACGTAGGACTCAGGTAGGACTCACAAAGGACTCATGTAGGACTCACACAGGACTCATGTAGGACTCACACAGGACTCATGTAGGACTCACGCAGGACTCACGCAGGACTCATGCAGGACTCACGTAGGACTGAGGTATCAATCAATCAATCAATCAATTTTTATTTATATAGCGCCATATCACAACAGAAGTCATCTCAAGGCACTTTTCACATAGAGCAGGTCAAGACCGTACTCTTTAATTTACAGAGACCCAACAATTCCCCCATGAGCAGCACTTGGCGACAGCGGTAAGGAAAAACTCCCCTTTAACGGGTAGAAACCTCAAGCAGACCCCGGCTCTTGGTGGGCGGCCATCTGCTTTGACCGGTTGGGTTGAGAGAGAGAAAGAGAGAGGGAAAGGGGGAGGGGGGACAGAAGAACAACAATCACAAACAACAACAACAAGCAGCACAAGCAGCAACAGCCAGGGAAGGATGCCATCAGGACTGTGAAGGACCGCGAAGGCTCAGCCCAGAACCCAGGTTTTCCTGTGAGATGAGAAAGCACAAAAAACTCCGGGGAAGAAGCAAAGTTAGTGACATGCATTGATGTTACATGAATGCATACAGATGGAGAGGAGGAGGAGGAGAGAGGAGCTCAGTGCATCATGGGAAGTCCCCCAGCAGTCTAGGCCTATAGCAGCATAACTAAGGGCTGATCCAAGGCGAGCCTGGTCGGCCCTAACTATAAGCTTTATCAAAAAGGAAAGTTTTAAGCCTACTCTTAAACATAGAGAGGGTGTCTGCACCCCGGACTGAATCCGGTAGATGGTTCCATAGAAGAGGAGCCTGATAGCTGAAGGCTCTGCCTCCCATTCTACTTTTAGAGACTGTAGGGACCACCAGTAAGCCTGCATACTGGGAGCGCAGTGTTCTAGTGGGATAATACGGTATTATGAGCTCTTCAAGATATGATGGTGTCTGACCATTAAGGGCTTTGTAAGTTAGGAGAAGGATTTTAAATTCTATTCTAAATTTTACAGGAAGCCAATGTAGTGAAGCTAAAATGGGAGAAATGTGATCTCTTTTTCTAGTTTTAGTCAGAACACGTGCAGCTGCATTCTGGACCAGCTGGAGAGTCTTTAGAGACTTGTTAGGGCAGCCTGATAATAAGGAATTGCAATAATCCAGCCTAGAAGTAACAAATGCGTGAACTAGTTTTTCTGCATCTTTTAGGGACAGGATGTGATTTTTGTGATATTACGTAAGTGAAAAAAGGCAGTCCTTGAGATTTGATTTATGTGGGAGTTAAAGGACATATCCTGATCAAAGATAACTCCCAGATTCCTTACGGTGGTGCTGGAGGCCAGGGTAATGCCATCCAGAGTAGCTATATCATTAGATAATGTGTCTCTAAGGTGTTTAGGGCCAAACACAATAACTTCAGTTTTATCTGAGTTTAGTAGCAGAAAATTGCAGGTCATCCAGGTCTTTATGTCGTTAAGGCATGTTTGGAGTTTGTTTAACTGATTGGTTTCATCAGGCTTCATTGATAAATATAATTGGGTGTCATCTGCATAACAATGAACATTTATGGAGTGTTTCCTAATAATATTACCTAAAGGAAGCATATACAAGGTGAATAGAATTGGTCCAAGTACAGAACCTTGTGGAACTCCATGTCTAACTTTTGCCTTCACGGAGGATTCATCATTAACATGTACAAACTGAAATCAGTCTGATAAATAAGACTTAAACCAGCTTAATGCAGTTCCTTTAATGCCAATTAAATGTTCCAGTCTCTGCAAAAGGATTTGATGTTCAATTGTGTCGAATGCAGCACTAAGATCTAACAGGACAAGTATAGAGACAAATCCTTTGTCTGATGCAGTTAGGAGGTCATTAGTGACTTTCACCAGTGCTGTCTCTGTGCTATGATGCCTCTAAATCCTGACTGAAAATCCTCAAATAAACTATTGTTATGTAGAAAGTCACATAACTGATTAGAGACTGCTTTCTCAAGGATCTTAGAGAAAAATGGAAGGTTAGATATAGGTCTATAATTGGCTAAAACACCTGAATCAAGAGTAGGCTTCTTAAGAAGAGGTTTAATTACAGCTACTTTAAAGGACTGTGGTACATAGCCTGTTACTAAAGACAGATTGATCATATCTAGTAAAGAAGTGCTCACTAAGGGTAGGGCTTCCTTAAGCAGCCTAGTTGGGATGGGGTCTAAGAGACAGGTTGATGGTTTAGCTGAACAAATCATTGAAGTTAGTTCAGACAAGTCTACTGGAGAAAAACAGTCCAAATATATGTCAGGATTTACTGCTGTTTCTAAGGTTCCTGTGTTTGGGGAGAGAACGGTGCCTGTTGAGGGCAGGAGGTGGTTAATTTTGTCTCTAATAGTTAGAATTTTATCATTAAAGAAGCTCATAAAGTCGTTACTACTGAGAGCTATAGGAATACATGGATCAGTAGAGTTATGACTCTTTGTCAGCCAAAGTGCTGAAAAGGAACCTAGGGCAGTTTTTATTCTCTTCTATTAATGCTGAGTAATAGGCAGCTCTGGCATTACAGAGGGCCTTCCTATATGTTTTAACACTATCTTGCCAGACTAAGCGAGAATCTTCTACTTTGGTGGAACGCCAAATCCTTTCCAATTTTCATGATGTTTGCTTTAATTTGCAGGTTTGGGAGTTATACCATGGAGCTAACCTCTTATGTTTTATTATCTTCCTTTTTAAGGGGGCGATGGAGTCGAGTGTTATTCGTAATGAGCCTGCAGCACTATCAACAAGATTATCAATTTGGGAGGAACTAAAGTTAACATAAGAGTCCTCTGTAGTATTGAGACATGGCAGTGAATTCAGTACTGATGGAATTGCTTCCTTAAATTTATCTACAACACTATCAGAGAGACATCTAGTGAGGACATTTTTGTCTAATGGTGTGTAATCCAGTAATAGGAATTCAAAAGTTATTAAAAAATGATCTGATAAAATAGGATTTTGTGGAAAAATTATTAAATGTTCAATTTCAATCCCATAAGTTAGAACAAGGTCTAGGGTGTGGTTAAGACGGTGAGTGGGATTATTTACACACTGAGAGAAGCCAATTGAGTCTAATAATGAGATAAATGCAGTGCTGAGACTGTCACTATCAACGTCCACATGAATATTAAAATCACCTACTATAATTACTTTATCTGTACTAAGGACTAAGTTTGATAAAAACTCTGAGAATTCAGATAGGAATTCAGAGTACGGACCAGGAGGACGGTTCACTATAACACATAGAACTGGCTGTAAAGTTTTCCAGGTTGGCTGAGAGACTAAGAACAAGGCTTTCGAATGAGTTATAATTAAATTTAGGTCTAGGGTTAATGATTAGGCTTGAGTTGAAAATGGCTGCAACTCCTCCTCCTCGGCCAGTGTCTCGAGGAATATGAGTATTAATATGACTGGGGGGAGTGGGTTCATTAAGGCTGACATATTCTTCATGACACAGCCAGGTTTCAGTGAGACAAAATAAATCAATACGATGATCTGAAATTAAATCGTTTACTAAAACAGCTTTAGATGAAAGAGATCTAATGTTCAAGAGTCCACATTTAATTATCTTATTTTGTTGTACTATTGCAGCAGTGGTTTTAATTTTTACTAGATTTTCATGAATGACTCTTCTTTTATATACTTTGGATTTAATTGATTTATGTGGTCGGGGGACAGACACAGTCTCTATGTGGTTTTGGGGACAGACACAGTCTCTATGTGGTTTTGGGTGGGTAACTGCTCTAATGGAAGTGCAGAGAAGCGTGTAGGACTGCAGCTCTGCTTCCTGGTCTCAGCTCTGGGTTGTCATGGTTTTGGTTTACTAATAAACTTGGCCATATTTCTGGATATCAGAGCAGCTCCATCCAGAGTGGGATGTATGCCGTCTCTCCTAATCAGACCAGGTCTTCCCCAGAAAGTCTGCCAATTATCTATGAAGCCCACATCGTTTGCTGGACGCCACCTCGACAACCAGCGGTTGAATTGTGACATGCGGCTATACATGACATCACTGGTCAGATTAGGCAGCGGTCCAGAGAAAACTACAGAGTCCAACATTGTTTTTGCAAATGTTCACACCGACTCAACATTAATTTTGGTGACCTCTGATTGGCGTAATCGGGAGTCGTTGCCGCCGACATGAACAACAATCGTACCATATTTACGTTTATTCTTATCCAGCAGTTTTAAACTTGACTCAATGTCGCCCGCTCTGGCCCCAGGAATACATTTAACTATAGCTACTGGTGTCGCTAACTTCACGTTTCTGACTATGGAGCTGCCAATAATCAGAGTTTGTTTCTCAGCGGGTGTGTCGCTGAGTGGGGAGAACCTGTTAGAAACATGAACTGGTTGGTGGTGAACCGTGGGCTTCTGCTTAGGGCTATGCTTCCTTCGGACAGTCACCCAGCCGCCCTGGCTTCCCGGCTGCTTGGGAGCTACCGGGGGAGTAGGAGCTACGCTAGGTCGGCCCGCACCGGATACTAGGGGCTGGCTAACTACATTAGCTGCTGATTGTTTTTCCATGGTGCGGAGCCGCGCTTCCAATTCACTAAGCCTTGCCTCCAGTGCTGCAAATAGACTACACTTATTACACTTACCACTATCACTAAAGGAGGCAGAGGAATAACTAAACATTTGACACACCGAGCAAGAGAGAGCAGGAGAACGAGAGGGAGAGAGAGAAGCCATCGCTAACTGCTTAGTTTAAGTTAGCTGCTAATGCTAGCTGCAGAGCTAAAGTAACTAACAACTAGTGCGATTAGCGAGAAAAGTCGCTAACAGAAAAGTGCTGAGAGTGCTTGTGTAAAACTAGCGAAAGTTTAAATATACAGCAGATATTAATCAACAGTAATGTGATATATATAGGAAAATCAACTGAGATGAGAGCAGCAACAACACTATCAGTAGACACAGTCGGCAACCGGAAATGATACAATACGCTTACCGTAGCACGTCAGCACGTCAGCAGGACTCACACAGGACTCAGGAAGGACTCACACAGGACTCACGTAGGACTCAGGAAGGACTCACACAGGACTCATGTAGGATTCACGCAGGACTCATGCAGGACTCACATAGGTCTCACACAGGACTCACGTAGGACTCAGGTAGGACTCACACAGGACTCATGTAGGATTCACGCAGGACTCATGCAGGACTCACATAGGTCTCACGCAGGACTCAGGTAGAACTCACGCAGGACTCACGCAGGTCTCACGCAGGACTCACATAGGACTTACGCAGGACTCAGGTAGGACTCACATAGGACTCACGCAGGACTCAGGTAGGACTCACATAGGACTCACACAGGACCCACGCAGGACTCACGCAGGTCTCACGTAGGACTCACGCAGGACTCACGCAGGACTCACGCAGGACTCACGCAGGACTCAGGTAGGACTCACATAGGACTCACGCAGGACTCGGGTAGGACTCAGGTAGGACTCACATAGGACTCACGCAGGACTCAGGTAGGACTCACATAGGACTCACACAGGACCCACGCAGGTCTCACGCAGGTCTCACGTAGGACTCACGCAGGACTCACGCAGGACTCATGCAGGACTCAGGTAGGACTCACATAGGACTCACATAGGACTCACGCAGGACTCACGCAGGACTCACACAGGACTCAGGTAGGACTCACATAGGACTCACGCAGGACTCACATAGGACTCATGCAGGACTTACATAGGACTCATGCAGGACTTACGCAGGACTCACGCAGGACTCACTCAGGACTCAGGTAGGACTCACATAGGACTCATGCAGGACTTACATAGGACTCATGCAGGACTCATGCAGGTCTCACGCAGGCAGGCATTGCAGAAAGGAACGGAGGATGGATTTTGTTTTCCAGTGACTGGTGAGTCCTGCTGTATTAATTATCTATAGAGGTGATTAAGATTGTTGTTGGTAATGCTCGACTTTGCTGCTGTGAGGAATATGGCCTAATTTCTATCTTTCAGAAAATCTTTCCTTTGTTGTCTTTTTGTTGAGCAACATGAGTGAACGTTTACCATCGCAAGACCGGGTTGGCAGTTTAGCTAATGCATGTGTGGGAGAAATAACGAGGTTAGCATAGTTTCAGCTTGTTGAGCCGGTGCTTCGAGTACATTTGTTAACAGGTGTCAGAAGGTGATTTTGTAATGGACTTATTCTTAATGACGTAGTTTTTATATTGTTTAGATGTTAGTTGTTGGTGATGAGTGCACTTCAGCCTCTTTTACACAGCCCGTTCAAAGCGGGAATACTGCGCCTGTAATCCGCCTCGCTGTTCTGTGTGACAGCCGGCACGGCAGGACCGGGAGCTGACGCTGTTGTTTAGCCCGTATTCAGACCACATCAGGTGGTGCGGCGCACAGCTGCAGGGTTGAGGAGGTGTGCGGGGATGCAGGTGTGTTTGTGCTTTGGAAAGTAACCGTTGTGAAACAATCAGAAAATAACGTTTTAATGATCTGATTCATCAGCTTCCTCACTAACGTTACTAGCGCTCCCTCTCTCCATTCACTCTCTAGCTCACTCGACCACAGCTGCTCTCTCTCTCTCTCTCTCGTCTGTTTTAAAATGAGTCAGGAAGCCGACAGAAAAGTCTATCTTAACTTTAACGTTGTCAAACAAAGAGAAATGTCCTCCCCTCGTCCTAGTAACGTCTCTTTACTTGCTTATGGCAGAGTTTACAGCTCTGATCAGTCTGATCTCCGTCATGCCTCTGAATCCAGAACGCCGCTACGCTATGAAAAGCTCACACGGAGGCGGCTTTATGCCGACTCACTGTAAAAAAGTAAAGGCAAAGGCGTCTTTATGGCTATAATGCATTTCTCTGTATAGAAGAGGTGTGTGTGTGTGTGTGTGTGTGTGTGTGTGTGTGTGTGTGTGTGTAAGACCCCACAGTCCGCTACTGCCACTGACTATCACTGTGACAGAGGAAGGAAAATATTACTGTCATAGATGATGTCACTGATGGACTTACCTGAGCAGGTGAGCTCCACGATGGAGGAAGAGGAAGATGATGATGCACAGTCCCTCAGTGCAGATCCAGAATGAACACAGTCAGATCTGATCCTCCATACAGATCTGCGTGAGGCTTCATATCTGCTTCCTGTTGAAACAGCAGAGCCACAGTCCAGATCTCTGCAGGCTGCTGCTGCTGCCTTCAGGGTCCAGTAAGAGTCCTCCACTGGTCTCCACTCGGATCGTTTCACCTCCAGTGTACCTGCACAGCGACCGGCTCCTCCCACCAACCTGACAGGCTCTGAACAGAAACAAGAGAGTCATCAGTAAAAGAATAAAGTGAGTTTCATTAGAACAGAAATGAAGCCAAATCAAAGCTGCAGCTCCTCTTCTACCTGAGCAGGTGAGTCCAACAGCTTTGCCAGGTGAGCAGGTGCTTCTAGCTGAGTCTGATCTTCCACAGTCCAGGAGAGCAGACTCATAGCCTCCACACTGGAACTCTTTGGTCCACATCGGAGCCTCCACTTCTCCATAGAGCGCCCCCTGGAGGACTGAAGGAGCCCCACAGCCGAGCTCCTTACAGACCACCTCTGCATCCTGCTGGTCAAAGTCGGCTTCACACACTGAGGACCACGACTGCTCAGACTTCACCTCCAGTCTGCCTGAACACAGACTAGTCCCATTCACCAGCCTGACAGAGTCTGGAGAGAGAGAACCATCATTAGTTTGGGGAATATTTACCTGCAACATTCATACCAATAAAACTTTTTCTGAATTTGAAAGTAAGAACTGATAAAGAGAGAGAGCACATTCATACCTGACTCAAGTCTTTATTTATAGGAAATATTTCAAGCTAGTTGTAGGATTTGAACTTGTCTTACTCAGGCTCCATCTTGTGGGAGCATTGTGGGAAAGAGAAACACATAGAAGCAGCCCAGACGTCAGGTGATGGAGACACATGAACACATTAAAGCAGGAGGCAGAACAAACTGGTAAAGTCTGACTTCCACCTGTATGTAGATGAATTACTGTTCTGAAAATATCTTTAAAAGCACAAACTGTTATCCAAATGTAAACTAAAGGACATCCTAACAAACAAAAGTCAAAGCACAAGATTAAAACCTGCTATAAAAGGACTAACAGATCTTTGAATACAGGCACTAAAACTACACAACAACTCTATTAACATGATGATTTCTACAGCTGTTAAAAGGTGGGTGACCTCAGTAACTGTTGGAAACACAGCACTAAAACTGACAGATAGTTTCTGTTATAAACACTAAATGCTGATTCATCTAGAAGTCAAACTGTTGTCTTGATTTGGCTTTAAGTTTGAGGAAATGAGTTCCTCTTAAGTCAGTTGAGTTGTTTAGTTATATTACAAACATGGATCTATATTAAGGAGCATATAGACGGTGTGGCTGAGGTAAGGTAGGGTTTACTCAAGCTTTTTTTACCACTACAGCCCTGCTCACAACAAACCAGTTTCACAGTCATCATCAGATTCTCACATGTTGACGTACTGACGTTGATGGCTGAGTCGGTCAAGTCTGACAGTCTGACAGTGACATCACTAGATCAAGGACAACGTTTACACACATATTTGATGCACTGTCACTATGGTTTGCAAAAGGACTTATCCTTCAGTGATGATGATGATGATAACTGAAAGTCTTCTGTTTTAATCTTCATAGTGATAATTGTGTGTAATTTGTTATTTCTTTGTAGTTCATTTGCACCTTTAGTTTCATTAGGCCCTAAAAATAATACTGTAGTTGTCTGATTTGGGATCAGACTTGATCTTGCTGGTGTCACTTTATTACACTCAATTTATAGTTTATTCTTGTTCATCAATTTATAGTTTATTCAAAACATTTTGATCAAAATATTTCATTTTGTTTATAGTTTGTTTTGATCTTGATGTTAATGCAGCTAAATTCCTTAAATGAAGTTTTTTATGAGTAAAAAGTAGAATTTGTTGTCATATATATGCAGATGGAATATGATGCAGATTTGGTTTGAGTAGAAACGGCTTTGGTTGAAATAAATGAACATTGATCAGTGAGAGGTGATCACACAACACAGAGAACTCCTACATTCATGTGTAATACAGAGGAGTCAGAGAGCAGAGGAGGAAACAGATTAACATCCTCAGCTGCCTTCAGATCAGACAGAAAACAGCTGATCAACATGTTAATAAGACATTCATACAACACTGCACGCACAATAGTTTCCATCAGAAACAAGTAGTGAACACAACACTGACATATCATCAGCTTTTAACTTGATATATTGAACTTGTTAGCAAACAGTTGCTTATTTGTTTAGGCAGCAAGCAACAAGTATATTAATTAGTAATGTAGTTGTTGCTTGTAAGGTGGATGTGACTGAGCTGCTCAGGAGAACTGCAGGGTGTGTGAGTGAACCACAGCAGGTTGCTTAAAGCTGCAGATTGTCTCAGTTTGAAGCAATGAGCCTCCAGGAACAAGCTAACTTCTCTACCCTTTAGGATGCCGTCGTCCTGGATAAGTTTACAGTTCAGTCCAATGGAAACCAGCGACCAGAGGAGGTCCGTCAGGACCTTCAGGACCTTCTCTGCAGGCCCGACCATTTATGAGAGGTGTCATTATTAGTTCATAAAATATTACACATCAGTAATTATAAGGTTATTAAAACAATTTTATTTAATGAGTTATTAAAATAATTTATGTGATTTTTAAAAAATATTTTGTTTGATTTCAGTTACTATCATAACCATAAACCCAGTATCTGGAGCTAGAACTGGATGTGTCTGCCTCACGCAGGACTCACGCAGGACTCACGCAGGACTCACGTAGGACTCAGGTAGGACTCACGTAGGACTCACGCAGGTCTCACGCAGGACTCACGCAGGACTCACGCAGGACTCACGCAGGACTCAGGTAGGACTCACATAGGACTCACGCAGGTCTCACGCAGGACTCACGTAAGACTCACGCAAGTCTCACGTAGGACTCGCGCAGGACTCACGCAGGACTCACGCAGGACTCACGCAGGACTCATGCTGGACTCACGTAGGACTCACGTAGGACTTACGCTGGACTCACGCAGGTCTCACGCAGGACTCACGCAGGACTCACGCAGGACTCACGCAGGACTCGCGGGACTCACGCAGGACTCACGCAGGACTCACGCAGGACTCACGCAGGACTCACGTAGGACTCAGGTAGGACTCACGTAGGACTCACGCAGGTCTCACGCAGGACTCACGCAGGACTCACGCAGGACTCAGGTAGGACTCACATAGGACTCACGTAGGACTCACGCGGGACACGCGCAGGTCTCACGCAGGACTCACGTAGGACTCACGCAGGACTCACATAGGACTCACGGGGGACTCACGCAGGACTCACGCGGGACACGCGCAGGTCTCACGCGGGACTCACGCAGGTCTCACGCGGGACTCACGTAGGACTCACGCAGGTCTCAAGTGGGACTCGCGGGACTCGCGCAGGTCTCACGCGGGACTCACGTAGGACTCGCGCAGGTCTCATGTAGGACTCGCGGGACTCGCGCAGGTCTCACGTAGGACTCACGTGGGACTCACACGGGACTCACGTAGGACTCACGCGGGACTCACGTAGGACTCACGTAGGACTCACGCAGGACTCACGCGGGACTCACGTAGGACTCACGCGGGACTCACGTAGGACTCACGCAGGTCTCAAGTGGGACTCGCGGGACTCGCGCAGGTCTCATGTAGGACTCGCGGGACTCGCGCAGGTCTCACGTAGGACTCACGTGGGACTCACACGGGACTCACATAGGACTCACGCAGGTCTCACGTAGGACTCACGCGGGACTCACGCAGGACTCACATAGGACTCACGCAGGTCTCAAGTGGGACTCATGCAGGACACGCGCAGGTCTCACGCGGGACTCACGCAGGTCTCACGTAGGACTGACGCAGGACTCACGCAGGACTCACACGGGACACGCGCAGGTCTCACGCGGGACTCACGCAGGTCTCACGCGGGACACGCGCAGGTCTCACGTAGGACTCACGCAGGACTCACGCAGGACTCACGCGGGACACGCGCAGGACTCATGCGGGACACGCGCAGGTCTCACGCGGGACTCACGCAGGTCTCACGTAGGACTCACGCAGGACTCACGCAGGACTCACGCGGGACACGCGCAGGTCTCACGCGGGACTCACGCAGGTCTCACGTAGGACTCACGCAGGACTCACGCGGGACTCACGTAGGACTCACGCGGGACTCACGTAGGACTCACGCAGGTCTCAAGTGGGTCTCGCGGGACTCGCGCAGGTCTCATGTAGGACTCGCGGGACTCGCGCAGGTCTCACGTAGGACTCACGTGGGACTCACGCAGGACTCACATAGGACTCACGCAGGTCTCAAGTGGGACTCATGCGGGACTCACGCAGGACTCACATAGGACTCACGCAGGTCTCAAGTGGGACTCATGCGGGACTCGCGCAGGTCTCACATAGGACTCACGCAGGTCTCAAGTGGGACTCATGCGGGACTCGCGCAGGTCTCACGTAGGACTCACGCAGGACTCGCGCAGGACTCATGCGGGACTCGCGCAGGTCTCATGTAGGACTCACGCAGGACTCACGCAGGACTCACGCAGGTCTCAAGTGGGACTCACGCAGGACTCACGCTGGACTCACGCAGGTCTCACGTACTACTCACGCTGGACTCACGCAGGACTCACGCAGGACTCACGCTAGACTCACGCAGGACTCACGCAGGACTCACGCTGGACTCACGCAGGACTCACGCAGGACTCACATAGTACTCACGCAGGACTCACGTAGTACTCACGCTGGACTCACGCAGGTCTCGCGCAGGACTCACGCAGGACTCACGCTGGACACACGCAGGACTCACGCAGGTCTCACGCTGGACTCGCGCAGGTCTCGCGCAGGTCTCGCGCAGGACTCACGCAGGTCTCGCGCAGGTCTCGCGCAGGACTCACGCAGGACTCACGCAGGACTCACGCAGGACTCACGCTGGACTCGCGCAGGTCTCGCGCAGGTCTCGCGCAGGACTCACGCAGGACTCACGCAGGACTCACGCTGGACTCACGCAGGTCTCACGCAGGACTCACGCAGGTCTCACGTACTACTCACGCTGGACTCACGCAGGACTCACGCAGGACTCACGCAGGACTCACGCTGGACTCACGCAGGACTCACGCAGGACTCACATAGTACTCACGCAGGACTCACGTAGTACTCACGCTGGACTCACGCAGGTCTCGCGCAGGACTCACGCAGGACTCACGCTGGACACACGCAGGACTCACGCAGGTCTCACGCTGGACTCGCGCAGGTCTCGCGCAGGTCTCGCGCAGGACTCACGCAGGTCTCGCGCAGGTCTCGCGCAGGACTCACGCAGGACTCACGCAGGACTCACGCTGGACTCACGCAGGTCTCACGCAGGTCTCGCGCAGGACTCGCGCAGGACACACGCAGGTCTCGCGCAGGACTCGCGCAGGACACACGCAGGTCTCACGCAGGACTCACGTAGGACTCACGCAGGACTCATGTAGTACTCACGCAGGACTCACGCAGGACTCACGCAGGACTCACGCTGGACTCACGCAGGACTCACGTAGTACTCACGCTGGACTCACGCAGGTCTCACGCAGGACTCACGTAAGACTCACGCAAGTCTCACGTAGGACTCGCGCAGGACTCACGCTGGACTCACGCAGGTCTCACGCAGGTCTCGCGCAGGACTCACGCAGGACTCACGCAGGACTCATGCTGGACTCACGCAGGTCTCACGCAGGACTCACGCAGGTCTCACGTACTACTCACGCTGGACTCACGCAGGACTCACGCAGGACTCACGCTAGACTCACGCAGGACTCACGCAGGACTCACGCTGGACTCACGCAGGACTCACGCAGGACTCACATAGTACTCACGCAGGACTCACGTAGTACTCACGCTGGACTCACGCAGGTCTCGCGCAGGACTCACGCAGGACTCACGCTGGACACACGCAGGACTCACGCAGGTCTCACGCTGGACTCGCGCAGGTCTCGCGCAGGTCTCGCGCAGGACTCACGCAGGTCTCGCGCAGGTCTCGCGCAGGACTCACGCAGGACTCACGCAGGACTCACGCAGGACTCACGCTGGACTCACGCAGGTCTCACGCAGGTCTCGCGCAGGACTCGCGCAGGACACACGCAGGTCTCACGCAGGACTCGCGCAGGACACACGCAGGTCTCACGTAGGACTCACGCAGGACTCATGTAGTACTCACGCAGGACTCACGCAGGACTCACGCTGGACTCACGCAGGACTCACGTAGTACTCACGCTGGACTCACGCAGGTCTCACGCAGGACTCACGTAAGACTCACGCAAGTCTCACGTAGGACTCGCGCAGGACTCACGCAGGACTCACGCAGGACTCATGCAGGTCTCACGCAGGACTCATGCAGGTCTCACGCAGGACTCACGCAGGCAGGCATTGCAGAAAGGAACGGAGGATGGATTTTGTTTTCCAGTGACTGGTGAGTCCTGCTGTATTAATTATCTATAGAGGTGATTAAGATTGTTGTTGGTAATGCTCGACTTTGCTGCTGTGAGAAATATGGCCTAATTTCTATCTTTCAGAAAATCTTTCCTTTATTGTCTTTTTGTTGAGCAACATGAGTGAACGTTTACCATCGGAAGACCGGGTTGGCAGTTTAGCTAATGCATGTGTGGGAGAAATAACCAGGTTAGCATAGTTTCAGCTTGTTGAGCCGGTGCTTCGAGTACATTTGTTAACAGGTGTCAGAAGGTGATTTTGTAATGGACTTATTCTTAATGACGTAGTTTTATATTGTTTAGATGATAGTTGTTGGTGATGAGAGCACTTCAGCCTCTTTTACACAGCCCGTTCAAAGCGGGAATACTGCGCCTGTAATCCGCCTCGCTGTTCTGTGTGACAGCCGGCACGGCAGGACCGGGAGCTGACGCTGTTGTTTAGCCCGTATTCAGACCATATCAGGCGGTGCGGCGTACAGCTGCAGGGTTGAGGAGGTGTGCGGGGATGCAGGTGTGTTTATGATTTGGAAAGTAACCGTTGTGAAACAATCAGAAAATAACGTTTTAATGATCTGATTCATCAGCTTCCTCACTAACGTTACTAGCGCTCCCTCTCTCCATTCACTCTCTAGCTCACTCGACCACAGCTGCTCTCTCTCTCTCTCTCTCGTCTGTTTTAAAATGAGTCAGGAAGCCGACAGAAAAGTCTATCTTAACTTTAACGTTGTCAAACAAAGAGAAATGTCCTCCCCTCGTCCTAGTAACGTCTCTTTACTTGCTTATGGCAGAGTTTACAGCTCTGATCAGTCTGATCTCCGTCATGCCTCTGAATCCAGAACGCCGCTACGCTATGAAAAGCTCACACGGAGGCGGCTTTATGCCGACTCACTGTAAAAAAGTAAAGGCAAAGGCGTCTTTATGGCTAGAATGCGTTTCTCTGTATAGAAGAGGTGTGTGTGTGTGTGTGTGTGTGTGTGTGTGTGTGTGTGCAAGACCCCACAGTCCGCTACTGCCACTGACTATCACTGTGACAGAGGAAGGAAAATATTACTGTCATAGATGATGTCATTGATGGACTTACCTGAGCAGGTGAGCTTCACGATGGAGGAAGAGGAATATGATAATGCACATTCCCTCAGTCTAGATCCAGACTGAACACAGTCAGATCTGATCCTCCATACAGATCTGCGTGAGGCTTCATATCTGCTTCCTGTTGAAACAGCAGAGCCACAGTCCAGATCTCTGCAGGCTGCTGCTGCTGCCTTCAGGGTCCAGTAAGAGTCCTCCACTGGTCTCCACTCGGATCGTTTCACCTCCAGTGTACCTGCACAGCGACCGGCTCCTCCCACCAACCTGACAGGCTCTGAACAGAAACAAGAGAGTCATCAGTAAAAGAATAAAGTGAGTTTCATTAGAACAGAAATGAAGCCAAATCAAAGCTGCAGCTCCTCTTCTACCTGAGCAGGTGAGTCCAACAGCTTTGCCAGGTGAGCAGGTGCTTCTAGCTGAGTCTGATCTTCCACAGTCCAGGAGAGCAGACTCATGGCCTCCACACTGGAACTCTTTGGTCCACATCGGAGCTTCCACTTCTCCATAGAGCGCCCCCTGGAGGACTGAAGGAGCCCCACAGCCGAGCTCCCTACAGACCACCTCTGCATCCTGCTGGTCAAAGTCAGCTTCACACACTGAGGACCACGACTGCTCAGACTTCACCTCCAGTCTGCCTGAACACAGACTAGTCCCATTCACCAGCCTGACAGAGTCTGGAGAGAGAGAACCATCATTAGTTTGGGGAATATTTACCTGCAACATTCATACCAATAAAGCTTTTTCTGAATTTGAAAGTAAGAACTGATAAAGAGAGAGAGCACATTCATACCTGACTCAAGTCTTTATTTATAGAAAATATTTCAAGCTATTTGTAGGATTTGAACTTGTCTTACTCAGGCTCCATCTTGTGGGAGCATTGTGGGAAAGAGAAACACATAGAAGCAGCCCAGACGTCAGGTGATGGAGACACATGAACACATTAAAGCAGGAGGCAGAACAAACTGGTAAAGTCTGACTTCCACCTGTATGTAGATGAATTACTGTTCTGAAAATATCTTTAAAAGCACAAACTGTTATCCAAATGTAAACTAAAGGACATCCTAACAAACAAAAGTCAAAGCACAAGATTAAAACCTGCTATAAAAGGACTAACAGATCTTTGAATACAGGCACTAACACTACACAACAACTCTATTAACATGATGATTTCTACAGCTGTTAAAAGGTCGGTGACCTCAGTAACTGTTGGAAACACAGCACTAAAACTGACAGATAGTTTCTGTTATAAACACTAAATGCTGATTCATCTAGAAGTCAAACTGTTGTCTTGATTTGGCTTTAAGTTTGAGGAAATGAGTTCCTCTTAAGTCAGTTGAGTTGTTTAGTTATATTACAAACATGGATCTATATTAAGGAGCATATAGACGGTGTGGCTGAGGTAAGGTAGGGTTTACTCGAGCTTTTTTTACCACTACAGCCCTGCTCACAACAAACCAGTTTCACAGTTATCATCAGATTCTCACATGTTGACGTACTGACGTTGATGGCTGAGTCGGTCAAGTCTGACAGTCTGACAGTGACATCACTAGATCAAGGACAACGTTTACACACATATTTTATGCACTGTCACTATGGTTTGCAAAAGGACTTATCCTTCAGTGATGATGATGATGATGATAACTGAAAGTCTTCTGTTTTAATCTTCATAGTGATAATTGTGTGTAATTTGTTATTTCTTTGTAGTTCATTTGCACCTTTAGTTTCATTAGGCCCTAAAAATAATACTGTAGTTGTCTGATTTGGGATCAGACTTGATCTTGCTGGTGTCACTTTATTACACTCAATTTTATGTTTATTCTTGTTCATCAATTTATAGTTTATTCAAAACATTTTGATCAAAATATTTCATTTTGTTTATAGTTTGTTTTGATCTTGATGTTAATGCAGCTAAATTCCTTAAATGAAGTTTTTTATGAGTAAAAAGTAGAATTTGTTGTCATATATATGCAGATGGAATATGATGCAGATTTGGTTTGAGTAGAAACGGCTTTGGTTGAAATAAATGAACGTTGATCAGTGAGAGGTGATCACACAACACAGAGAACTCCTACATTCATGTGTAATACAGAGGAGTCAGAGAGCAGAGGAGGAAACAGATTAACATCCTCAGCTGCCTTCAGATCAGACAGAAAACAGCTGATCAACATGTTAATAAGACATTCATACAACACTGCACGCACAATAGTTTCCATCAGAAACAAGTAGTGAACACAACACTGACATATCATCAGCTTTTAACTTGATATATTGAACTTGTTAGCAAACAGTTGCTTATTTGTTTAGGCAGCAAGCAACAAGTATATTAATTAGTAATGTAGTTGTTGCTTGTAAGGTGGATGTGACTGAGCTGCTCAGGAGAACTGCAGGGTGTGTGAGTGAACCACAGCAGGTTGCTTAAAGCTGCAGATTGTCTCAGTTTGAAGCAATGAGCCTCCAGGAACAAGCTAACTTCTCTACCCTTTAGGATGCCGTCGTCCTGGATAAGTTTACAGTTCAGTCCAATGGAAACCAGCGACCAGAGGAGGTCCGTCAGGACCTTCAGGACCTTCTCTGCAGGCCCGACCATTTATGAGAGGTGTCATTATTAGTTCATAAAATATTACACATCAGTAATTATAAGGTTATTAAAACAATTTTATTTAATGAGTTATTAAAATAATTTATGTGATTTTTAAAAAATATTTTGTTTGATTTCAGTTACTATCATAACCATAAACCCAGTATCTGGAGCTAGAACTGGATGTGTCTGCCTCACGCAGGACTCACGCAGGACTCACGCAGGACTCACGTAGGACTCAGGTAGGACTCACGTAGGACTCACGCAGGTCTCACGCAGGACTCACGCAGGACTCATGCAGGACTCACGCAGGACTCAGGTAGGACTCACATAGGACTCACGCAGGTCTCACGCAGGACTCACGTAAGACTCACGCAAGTCTCACGTAGGACTCGCGCAGGACTCACGCAGGACTCACGCAGGACTCACGCAGGACTCATGCTGGACTCACGTAGGACTCACGTAGGACTTACGCTGGACTCACGCAGGTCTCACGCAGGACTCACGCAGGACTCACGCAGGACTCACGCAGGACTCGCGGGACTCACGCAGGACTCACGCAGGACTCACGCAGGACTCACGCAGGACTCACGTAGGACTCAGGTAGGACTCACGTAGGACTCACGCAGGTCTCACGCAGGACTCACGCAGGACTCACGCAGGACTCAGGTAGGACTCACATAGGACTCACGTAGGACTCACGCGGGACACGCGCAGGTCTCACGCAGGACTCACGTAGGACTCACGCAGGACTCACATAGGACTCACGGGGGACTCACGCAGGACTCACGCGGGACACGCGCAGGTCTCACGCGGGACTCACGCAGGTCTCACGCGGGACTCACGTAGGACTCACGCAGGTCTCAAGTGGGACTCGCGGGACTCGCGCAGGTCTCACGCGGGACTCACGTAGGACTCGCGCAGGTCTCATGTAGGACTCGCGGGACTCGCGCAGGTCTCACGTAGGACTCACGTGGGACTCACACGGGACTCACGTAGGACTCACGCGGGACTCACGTAGGACTCACGTAGGACTCACGCAGGACTCACGCGGGACTCACGTAGGACTCACGCGGGACTCACGTAGGACTCACGCAGGTCTCAAGTGGGACTCGCGGGACTCGCGCAGGTCTCATGTAGGACTCGCGGGACTCGCGCAGGTCTCACGTAGGACTCACGTGGGACTCACACGGGACTCACATAGGACTCACGCAGGTCTCACGTAGGACTCACGCGGGACTCACGCAGGACTCACATAGGACTCACGCAGGTCTCAAGTGGGACTCATGCAGGACACGCGCAGGTCTCACGCGGGACTCACGCAGGTCTCACGTAGGACTGACGCAGGACTCACGCAGGACTCACACGGGACACGCGCAGGTCTCACGCGGGACTCACGCAGGTCTCACGCGGGACACGCGCAGGTCTCACGTAGGACTCACGCAGGACTCACGCAGGACTCACGCGGGACACGCGCAGGACTCATGCGGGACACGCGCAGGTCTCACGCGGGACTCACGCAGGTCTCACGTAGGACTCACGCAGGACTCACGCAGGACTCACGCGGGACACGCGCAGGTCTCACGCGGGACTCACGCAGGTCTCACGTAGGACTCACGCAGGACTCACGCGGGACTCACGTAGGACTCACGCGGGACTCACGTAGGACTCACGCAGGTCTCAAGTGGGTCTCGCGGGACTCGCGCAGGTCTCATGTAGGACTCGCGGGACTCGCGCAGGTCTCACGTAGGACTCACGTGGGACTCACGCAGGACTCACATAGGACTCACGCAGGTCTCAAGTGGGACTCATGCGGGACTCACGCAGGACTCACATAGGACTCACGCAGGTCTCAAGTGGGACTCATGCGGGACTCGCGCAGGTCTCACATAGGACTCACGCAGGTCTCAAGTGGGACTCATGCGGGACTCGCGCAGGTCTCACGTAGGACTCACGCAGGACTCGCGCAGGACTCATGCGGGACTCGCGCAGGTCTCATGTAGGACTCACGCAGGACTCACGCAGGACTCACGCAGGTCTCAAGTGGGACTCACGCGGGACTCGCAGGTCTCACGCAGGTCTCACGTTGGACTCACGCAGGACTCACGCAGGACTCATGCAGGACTCAGGTAGGACTCACATAGGACTCACATAGGACTCACATAGGACTCACGCAGGACTCACGCAGGACTCACGCAGGACTCAGGTAGGACTCACATAGGACTCACGCAGGACTCACATAGGACTCATGCAGGACTTACGCAGGACTCACGCAGGACTCACTCAGGACTCAGGTAGGACTCACATAGGACTCATGCAGGACTTACATAGGACTCATGCAGGACTCATGCAGGACTCACATAGGACTCACGCAGGTCTCAAGTGGGACTCATGCGGGACTCGCGCAGGTCTCACATAGGACTCACGCAGGTCTCAAGTGGGACTCATGCGGGACTCGCGCAGGTCTCACGTAGGACTCACGCAGGACTCGCGCAGGACTCATGCGGGACTCGCGCAGGTCTCATGTAGGACTCACGCAGGACTCACGCAGGACTCACGCAGGTCTCAAGTGGGACTCACGCGGGACTCGCAGGTCTCACGCAGGTCTCACGTTGGACTCACGCAGGACTCACGCAGGACTCATGCAGGACTCAGGTAGGACTCACATAGGACTCACATAGGACTCACATAGGACTCACGCAGGACTCACGCAGGACTCACGCAGGACTCAGGTAGGACTCACATAGGACTCACGCAGGACTCACATAGGACTCATGTAGGACTCGCACAGGACTCACGCAGGACTCACGCAGGACTCATGTAGGACTCACGCAGGACTCACGCAGGCAGGCATTGCAGAAAGGAACGGAGGATGGATTTTGTTTTCCAGTGACTGGTGAGTCCTGCTGTATTAATTATCTATAGAGGTGATTAAGATTGTTGTTGGTAATGCTCAACTTTGCTGCTGTGAGAAATATGGCCTAATTTCTATCTTTCAGAAAATCTTTCCTTTATTGTCTGTTTGTTGAGCAACATGAGTGAACGTTTACCATCGGAAGACCGGGTTGGCAGTTTAGCTAATGCATGTGTGGGAGAAATAACCAGGTTAGCATAGTTTCAGCTTGTTGAGCCGGTGCTTCGAGTACATTTGTTAACAGGTGTCAGAAGGTGATTTTGTAATGGACTTATTCTTAATGACGTAGTTTTATATTGTTTAGATGATAGTTGTTAGTGATGAGTGCACTTCAGCCTCTTTTACACAGCCCGTTCAAAGCGGGAATACTGCACCTGTAATCCGCCTCGCTGTTCTGTGTGACAGCCGGCACGGCAGGACCGGGAGCTGACGCTGTTGTTTAGCCCGTATTCAGACCACATCAGGCGGTGCGGCATACAGCTGCAGGGTTGAGGAGGTGTGCGGGGATGCAGGTGTGTTTATGATTTGGAAAGTACCCGTTGTGAAACAATCAGAAAATAACGTTTTAATGATCTGATTCATCAGCTTCCTCACTAACGTTACTAGCGCTCCCTCTCTCCATTCACTCTCTAGCTCACTCGACCACAGCTGCTCTCTCTCTCTCTCTCTCGTCTGTTTTAAAATGAGTCAGGAAGCCGACAGAAAAGTCTATCTTAACTTTAACGTTGTCAAACAAAGAGAAATGTCCTCCCCTCGTCCTAGTAACGTCTCTTTACTTGCTTATGGCAGAGTTTACAGCTCTGATCAGTCTGATCTCCGTCACGCCTCTAAATCCAGAACGCCGCTACGCTATGAAAAGCTCACACGGAGGCGGCTTTATGCCGACTCACTGTAAAAAAGTAAAGGCAAAGGCGTCTTTATGGCTATAATGCATTTCTCTGTATAGAAGAGGTGTGTGTGTGTGTGTGTGTGTGTGTGTGTGTGTGTGTGTGTGTGTGCAAGACCCCACAGTCCGCTACTGCCACTGACTATCACTGTGACAGAGGAAGGAAAATATTACTGTCATAGATGATGTCACTGATGGACTTACCTGAGCAGGTGAGCTCCACAATGGAGGAAGAGGAAGATGATGATGCACAGTCCCTCAGTCTAGATCCAGACTGAACACAGTCAGATCTGATCCACCATACAGATCTGCGTGAGGCTTCATATCTGCTTCCTGTTGAAACAGCAGAGCCACAGTCCAGATCTCTGCAGGCTGCTGCTGCTGCCTTCAGGGTCCAGTAAAAGTCACTCACTGGTCTCCACTCTGGTCGTTTCACCTCCAGTGTACCTGCACAGCGACCGGCTCCTCCCACCAACCTGATGGTCTGAGGCTCTGAACAGAAACAAGAGAGTCATCAGTAAAAGAATAAAGTGAGTTTCATTAGAACAGAAATGAAGCCAAATCAAAGCTGCAGCTCCTCTTCTACCTGAGCAGGTGAGTCCAACAGCTTTGCCAGGTGAGCAGGTGCTTCTAGCTGAGTCTGATCTTCCACAGTCCAGGAGAGCAGACTCATGGCCTCCACACTGGAACTCTTTGGTCCACATCGGAGCCTCCACTTCTCCATAGAGCGCCCCCTGGAGGACTGAAGGAGCCCCACAGCCGAGCTCCCTACAGACCACCTCTGCACCCTGCTGGTCAAAGTCAGCTTCACACACTGAGGACCACGACTGCTCAGACTTCACCTCCAGTCTGCCTGAACACAGACTAGTCCCATTCACCAGCCTGACAGAGTCTGGAGAGAGAGAACCATCATTAGTTTGGGGAATATTTACCTGCAACATTCAAACCAATAAAGCTTTTTCTGAATTTGAAAGTAAGAACTGATAAAGAGAGAGAGCACATTCATACCTGACTCAAGTCTTTATTTATAGAAAATATTTCAAGCTAGTTGTAGGATTTGAACTTGTCTTACTCAGGCTCCATCTTGTGGGAGCATTGTGGGAAAGAGAAACACATAGAAGCAGCCCAGACGTCAGGTGATGGAGACACATGAACACATTAAAGCAGGAGGCAGAACAAACTGGTAAAGTCTGACTTCCACCTGTATGTAGATGAATTACTGTTCTGAAAATATCTTTAAAAGCACAAACTGTTATCCAAATGTAAACTAAAGGACATCCTAACAAACAAAAGTCAAAGCACAAGATTAAAACCTGCTATAAAAGGACTAACAGATCTTTGAATACAGGCACTAACACTACACAACAACTCTATTAACATGATGATTTCTACAGCTGTTAAAAGGTCAGTGACCTCAGTAACTGTTGGAAACACAGCACTAAAACTGACAGATAGTTTCTGTTATAAACACTAAATGCTGATTCATCTAGAAGTCAAACTGTTGTCTTGATTTGGCTTTAAGTTTGAGGAAATGAGTTCCTCTTAAGTCAGTTGAGTTGTTTAGTTATATTACAAACATGGATCTATATTAAGGAGCATATAGACGGTGTGGCTGAGGTAAGGTAGGGTTTACTCAAGCTTTTTTTACCACTACAGCCCTGCTCACAACAAACCAGTTTCACAGTCATCATCAGATTCTCACATGTTGACGTACTGACGTTGATGGCTGAGTCGGTCAAGTCTGACAGTCTGACAGTGACATCACTAGATCAAGGACAACGTTTACACACATATTTGATGCACTGTCACTATGGTTTGCAAAAGGACTTATCCTTCAGTGATGATGATGATGATAACTGAAAGTCTTCTGTTTTAATCTTCATAGTGATAATTGTGTGTAATTTGTTATTTCTTTGTAGTTCATTTGCACCTTTAGTTTCATTAGGCCCTAAAAATAATACTGTAGTTGTCTGATTTGGGATCAGACTTGATCTTGCTGGTGTCACTTTATTACACTCAATTTTATGTTTATTCTTGTTCATCAATTTATAGTTTATTCAAAACATTTTGATCAAAATATTTCATTTTGTTTATAGTTTGTTTTGATCTTGATGTTAATGCAGCTAAATTCCTTAAATGAAGTTTTTTATGAGTAAAAAGTAGAATTTGTTGTCATATATATGCAGATGGAATATGATGCAGATTTGGTTTGAGTAGAAACGGCTTTGGTTGAAATAAATGAACATTGATCAGTGAGAGGTGATCACACAACACAGAGAACTCCTACATTCATGTGTAATACAGAGGAGTCAGAGAGCAGAGGAGGAAACAGATTAACATCCTCAGCTGCCTTCAGATCAGACAGAAAACAGCTGATCAACATGTTAATAAGACATTCATACAACACTGCACGCACAATAGTTTCCATCAGAAACAAGTAGTGAACACAACACTGACATATCATCAGCTTTTAACTTGATATATTGAACTTGTTAGCAAACAGTTGCTTATTTGTTTAGGCAGCAAGCAACAAGTATATTAATTAGTAATGTAGTTGTTGCTTGTAAGGTGGATGTGACTGAGCTGCTCAGGAGAACTGCAGGGTGTGTGAGTGAACCACAGCAGGTTGCTTAAAGCTGCAGATTGTCTCAGTTTGAAGCAATGAGCCTCCAGGAACAAGCTAACTTCTCTACCCTTTAGGATGCCGTCGTCCTGGATAAGTTTACAGTTCAGTCCAATGGAAACCAGCGACCAGAGGAGGTCCGTCAGGACCTTCAGGACCTTCTCTGCAGGCCCGACCATTTATGAGAGGTGTCATTATTAGTTCATAAAATATTACACATCAGTAATTATAAGGTTATTAAAACAATTTTATTTAATGAGTTATTAAAATAATTTATGTGATTTTTAAAAAATATTTTGTTTGATTTCAGTTACTATCATAACCATAAACCCAGTATCTGGAGCTAGAACTGGATGTGTCTGCCTCACGCAGGACTCACGCAGGACTCACGTAGGACTCAGGTAGGACTCACGTAGGACTCACGCAGGTCTCACGCAGGACTCACGCAGGACTCATGCAGGACTCACGCAGGACTCAGGTAGGACTCACATAGGACTCACGCAGGTCTCACGCAGGACTCACGTAAGACTCACGCAAGTCTCACGTAGGACTCGCGCAGGACTCACGCAGGACTCACGCAGGACTCACGCAGGACTCATGCTGGACTCACGTAGGACTCACGTAGGACTTACGCTGGACTCACGCAGGTCTCACGCAGGACTCACGCAGGACTCACGCAGGACTCACGCAGGACTCGCGGGACTCACGCAGGACTCACGTGGGACTCACGTAGGACTCACGTAGGACTCACGCAGGTCTCAAGTGGGACTCACGCGGGACTCACGCAGGTCTCATGTAGGACTCGCGGGACTCGCGCAGGTCTCACGTAGGACTCGCGGGACTCGTGCAGGTCTCAGGTAGGACTCACGCGGGACTCCCGCAGGACTCACGCGGGACACGCGCAGGTCTCACGCGGGACTCACGCAGGAATCGCGCAGGACTCACGCGGGACTCATGCAGGACTCACGTAGGACTCACGCAGGACTCACGCGGGACACGCGCAGGACTCACGCGGGACTCACGCAGGACTCACGCGGGACACGCGCAGGTCTCATGCGGGACTCACGCAGGACTCACGCGGGACTCGCGCAGGTCTCACGTAGGACTCACGCAGGTCTCAAGTGGGACTCACGCGGGACTCACGCAGGTCTCACATGGGACTCACGTAGGACTCACGCAGAACTCGCGCAGGACTCACGCAGGACTCACGCAGGTCTCAAGTGGGACTCACGCGGGACTCACGCAGGTCTCACGCGGGACTCACGCAGGACTCAAGTGGGACTCACGCGGGACTCACGCAGGACTCACGCGGGACTCACGCAGGACTCACGTGGGACTCACGCAGGTCTCACGTAGTACTCACGCAGGACTCACGCAGGACTCTCGCAGGACTCACGCAGGACTCGCGTAGGTCTCACGTAGGACTCATGCGGGACTCACGCAGGACTCACGTAGGACTCGCGCAGGACTCGTGCAGGACTCGCGCAGGTCTCACGTAGGACTCACGCGGGACTCACGCGGGACTCACGCAGGACTCATGCGGGACACGCGCAGGTCTCACGTAGGACTCACGCGGGACTCACGCAGGACTCACGCGGCGGGACTCGCGCAGGTCTCACGTAGGACTCACGCAGGTCTCAAGTGGGACTCACGCGGGACTCACGCAGGACTCACGCGGCGGGACTCGCGCAGGTCTCACGTAGGACTCACGCAGGTCTCACGTAGGACTTACGCGGGACTCGCGCAGGACTCACGCAGGACTCGTGCAGGACTCGCACAGGACTCACGTAGGACTCACGCGGGACTCGCGCAGGTCTCACGTAGGACTCACGCGGGACTCACGCAGGACTCACGCGGGACTCACGCAGGTCTCATGTAGGACTCGCGGGACTCGCGCAGGTCTCACGTAGGACTCGCGGGACTCGTGCAGGTCTCAGGTAGGACTCACGCGGGACTCCCGCAGGACTCACGCGGGACACGCGCAGGTCTCACGCGGGACTCACGCAGGAATCGCGCAGGACTCACGCGGGACTCATGCAGGACTCACGTAGGACTCACGCGGGACTCACGCAGGACTCACGCGGGACACGCGCAGGACTCACGCGGGACTCACGCGGGACTCACGCGGGACACGCGCAGGTCTCATGCGGGACTCACGCAGGACTCACGCGGGACTCGCGCAGGTCTCACGTAGGACTCACGCAGGTCTCAAGTGGGACTCACGCGGGACTCACGCAGGTCTCACATGGGACTCACGTAGGACTCACGCAGAACTCGCGCAGGACTCACGCAGGACTCACGCAGGTCTCAAGTGGGACTCACGCGGGACTCACGCAGGTCTCACGCGGGACTCACGCAGGACTCAAGTGGGACTCACGCAGGTCTCACGTAGTACTCACGCAGGACTCAAGTGGGATTCACGCAGGACTCACGCGGGACTCACGCAGGACTCACGTGGGACTCACGCAGGTCTCACGTAGTACTCACGCAGGACTCACGCAGGACTCTCGCAGGACTCACGCAGGACTCGCGTAGGTCTCACGTAGGACTCATGCGGGACTCACGCAGGACTCACGTAGGACTCGCGCAGGACTCGTGCAGGACTCGCGCAGGTCTCACGTAGGACTCACGCGGGACTCACGCAGGACTCATGCGGGACACGCGCAGGTCTCACGTAGGACTCACGCGGGACTCACGCAGGACTCACGCGGCGGGACTCGCGCAGGTCTCACGTAGGACTCACGCAGGTCTCAAGTGGGACTCACGCGGGACTCACGCAGGACTCACGCGGCGGGACTCGCGCAGGTCTCACGTAGGACTCACGCAGGTCTCACGTAGGACTTACGCGGGACTCGCGCAGGACTCACGCAGGACTCTCGCAGGACTCACGCAGGACTCGCGTAGGTCTCACGTAGGACTCATGCGGGACTCACGCAGGACTCACGTAGGACTCGCGCAGGACTCGTGCAGGACTCGCGCAGGTCTCACGTAGGACTCACGCGGGACTCACGCGGGACTCACGCAGGACTCATGCGGGACACGCGCAGGTCTCACGTAGGACTCACGCGGGACTCACGCAGGACTCACGCGGCGGGACTCGCGCAGGTCTCACGTAGGACTCACGCAGGTCTCAAGTGGGACTCACGCGGGACTCACGCAGGACTCACGCGGCGGGACTCGCGCAGGTCTCACGTAGGACTCACGCAGGTCTCACGTAGGACTTACGCGGGACTCGCGCAGGACTCACGCAGGACTCGTGCAGGACTCGCACAGGACTCACGTAGGACTCGCGCAGGACTCGCACAGGACTCACGTAGGACTCGTGCAGGACTCGCACAGGACTCACGTAGGACTCACGCGGGACTCGCGCAGGTCTCACGTAGGACTCACGCGGGACTCACGCAGGACTCATGCGGGACACGCGCAGGTCTCACGTGGGACTCACGCAGGACTCATGCGGGACACGCGCAGGTCTCACGTAGGACTCACGCAGGTCTCACGTAGGACTCACGCGGGACTGGCGCAGGTCTCACGTAGGACTCACGCGGGACTCGAACAGGACTCACGCGGGACTCGCGCAGGTCTCACGTAGGACTCACGCGGGACTCGCGCAGGTCTCACGTAGGACTCACGCGGGACTCACGCAGGACTCATGCGGGACACGCGCAGGTCTCACGTGGGACTCACGCAGGACTCATGCGGGACACGCGCAGGTCTCACGCGGGACTCACGCAGGTCTCACGTAGGACTCGCGGGACTCACGCAGGACTCACGCAGGACTCAAGCGGGACTTACGCGGGACTCACGTAGGACTCACGCGGGACTCACGCAGGACTCACGCGGGAGTCACGCAGGACTCACGCGGCGGGACTCGCGCAGGTCTCACGTAGGACTCACGCAGGTCTCAAGTGGGACTCACGCGGGACTCACGCAGGTGTCACGCAGGACTCGCGCGGGACTCACGCAGGACTCGCGTAGGACTCACGCGGGACTCGCGCAGGTCTCACGTAGGACTCACGCAGGTCTCACGTAGGAGTTTTAAAATGAGTCAGGAAGCCGACAGAAAAGTCTAACTTAACTTTAACGTTGTCAAACAAAGAGAAATGTCCTCCCCTCGTCCTAGTAACGTCTCTTTACTTGCTTATGGCAGGGTTTACAGCTTTGATCAGTCTGATCTCCGTCACGCCTCTGAATCCAGAACGCCGCTACGCTATGAAAAGCTCACACGGAGGCGGCTTTATGCCGGCTCACTGTAAAAAAGTAAAGGCAAAGGCGTCTTTATGGCTAGAATGCATTTCTCTGTATAAAAGAGGTGTGTGTGTGTGTGTGTGTGTGTGTGTGTGTGTGTGTGTGTGTGCAAGACCCCACAGTCCGCTACTGCCACTGACTATCACTGTGACAGAGGAAGGAAAATATTACTGTCATAGATGATGTCACTGATGGACTTACCTGAGCAGGTGAGCCCCACGATGGAGGAAGAGGAATATGATGATGCACAGTCCATCAGTCTAGATCCAGACTGAACACAGTCAGATCTGATCCTCCATACAGATCTGTCTGAGGCTTCATTTCTGCTTCCTGTTGAAACAGCAGAGCCACAGTCAAGATCTCTGCAGGCTGCAGCTGCTTCCTTCAGGGTCCAGTCAGAGTCCTCCACTGGTCTCCACTCTGATCGTTTCACCTCCAGTGTACCTGCACAGCGACTGGCTCCTCCCACCAACCTGACAGGCTCTGAACAGAAACAAGAGAGTCATCAGTAAAAGAATAAAGTGAGTTTCATTAGAACAGAAATGAAGCCAAATCAAAGCTGCAGCTCCTCTTCTACCTGAGCAGGTGAGTCCAACAGCTTTGCCAGGTGAGCAGGTGCTTCTAGCTGAGTCTGATCTTCCACAGTCCAGGAGAGCAGACTCATGGCCTCCACACTGGAACTCTTTGGTCCACATCGGAGCCTCCACTTCTCCATAGAGCGCCCCCTGGAGGACTGAAGGAGCCCCACAGCCGAGCTCCCTACAGACCACCTCTGCACCCTGCTGGTCAAAGTCAGCTTCACACACTGAGGACCACGACTGCTCAGACTTCACCTCCAGTCTGCCTGAACACAGACTAGTCCCATTCACCAGCCTGACAGAGTCTGGAGAGAGAGAACCATCATTAGTTTGGGGAATATTTACCTGCAACATTCATACCAATAAAGCTTTTTCTGAATTTGAAAGTAAGAACTGATAAAGAGAGAGAGCACATTCATACCTGACTCAAGTCTTTATTTATAGAAAATATTTCAAGCTATTTGTAGGATTTGAAAATGTCTTGTTCAGGCTCCATCTTGTGGGAGCATGAAGAACGACACTGTGGTGGACAGCAATGCATGATACCAGAAATAAATATGTACAACTTTAAAAGGAGGCGTCTCTCTGTTATAAGGTAGTCACGCCCCCTCATAACTCTGTTCACAGGAGAATAATGGATGAAGCTACAGCTAATCTGAATTAGACTCCTCCTGTTTTCCTCTGTCAGATTATTGCTTTCAGCAGTAGCAGCTCATGCTATCAGACCTCAGCTCAGACTACAGTGAACTGTAATTGTTAATGCTGGTCTGAGGTAGGGATGCCCCCTGAAACCTGGTTCTGAATTGGATCCAGTATTAAACAGTTAAAAATCTGAGATATTTTTAAGGTCAGTTCTTTTATCGGTACTTGAAGAAAACAAGGAGTGAGATTATTGGATGGTAAAATCTGGTTCTGGTTCTGCTCGTTTCAAGCAGTATCAATAAAGAACTGGACTGATAAGGAGTATTGATGAGAGTAGTAGTATTAATAAAATCCTAAAGAAACTGATCACTAGTCTGAAGTCAGTACATCTGATCATCATGTTGACACTGAGCTGACAGAGAGCAGCAAACTGGTCTGTTTACACTGTTAATGTGAATGATTAAATATCATATACATACAGTATATTGTAACTCAAAACTACTACTACTCCTGCTTTCTCTTGTAGTGTGACATGTAGACCCCCTGTGTTTTTTTACACTTCAAGTCTATTTCTGTTGCATTTAGTGAAGCGTAATCTGCACAGACGGCTGTAAACATCCTGCTGTATATGTGTTTTAGGGATGTACGATATTGGATGTTTTGCCAATATCTGATATTAACTGTACAAATGTTTTTCCAGCTGGCTGAGGAGACTATTACACATGCAATCATAGATTCTACTAAGTATGATTAAGAAAGACGATATATGAAGGAAGAACCTCGGAAGACTGGAGTTCAGGAGCTCAGCATTTAAAAAATTAAAGCATTAATGATCCTGCCAAGTGGGAGCAGCAGTAGTGTTCTTAGAGTTTATTAGACGGACAGGATTAATGTGTTGGATTTAATCTTTGGTCCACAGTCTGAAGCAGAGGGTGGCAGTAATGCATCTGATACGCTGGTTGCCACCTGCTGTTATAAACCAAAAAGAAGTAGAAGAAAAAATGTTTTCCAACAGAGTGGTACATCCTGTCAGCCGAGGTGTTTCCTATCTGTGCAGCTGAACACAGCAGCTCCTCCTGGACTGCTTCACCCTGACGGTCCCGGTGTTTCCTCTGCAGGCTGCACTTCACTCAGCTGCCTGACAGACCTGCTGCTTCTTCCCACTTTAACCTGAATAACTAAGGTTGGATCCAAACGGAGAGTCGGGGCTAGCTGGGAGGCTAGCGTGTTAGCTGCAGCATGATTGGAGGGAAGCACAGCCAGCTAGCCTCCACTAGTAATAAAAAATGATGGAGTTATATGAACAGGTTGGATGGTCGTCACTGGCATCTAGAAGGCAGCAGCAGACTGTGTCTTCATTTATAAGGCCTTGCTTTCTTTGTCAAGTTATTTAACATCTTTAGTTGAGCTCAGAGCTGAAAACCATGACACCAGATCAGAGAGAAGTTTAGCTTTAAAAGTTCCTAATACAAGCTCTGAACTGGGGAAGACTGGTTTCCAGTTTCCTTACTACTGGAATGAACTTCAACACAGTTTACTGTGCACTCACATCCAAAGATTCATAAGTAACAAAAGCAGCTGGCAGTGGTTCATTTCCAATGAAAGCTGGAGACGAAGGGCTTCAGACGCCTTGGCAGCAGCGAGCAGCACGATGTCAGCACCAAGAGCTACAAGCTGAAGTTCAGCAGAGTTTAACTTTATGCAAATAAGCAGCAACCAACTCAGATCAGGATTTGATTTTCTACTCACAGCAACCGCTGTACTAAAGTTTCTAGCAAACATTTTTTACTATGGTATTAATATTAGGCTATTTCTACAATTATTGTTCTAGATGTATTCTATAACGAGCCTATAATGCTTTATTCCACAGGATACTCAGCCAACAATGTGGTTTTGAAAGTAAAACAGCATTTTTATTTTTTAAATGACAGAAATATACTGAACACATTTTTCTTCCTAAATGATACAAAGTGGAAACATGAAAACATGATCATCCTATAGCTCTACTACAAACATGATATGTGCCACAACTGAACGTGATGTCTGCAGCACTGCTTGAACAACCTGCCCCCTGCTGATGACCGCTAGAGGGCTGCAGTGAACAGCCAGTGACCAGAGCGCCCCCTGCTGATGACCGCTAGAGGGCTGCAGTGAACAGCCAGTGACCAGAGCGCCCCCTGCTGATGACCGCTAGAGGGCTGCAGTGAGCAGCCAGTGACCAGAGTGCCCCCTGCTGATGACCGCAAGAGGGCTGCAGTGAACAGCCAGTGACCAGAGCGCCCCCTGCTGATGACCGCTAGAGGGCTGCAGTGAGCAGCCAGTGACCAGAGCGCCCCCTGCTGATGACCGCTAGAGGGCTGCAGTGAGCAGCCAGTGACCAGAGTGCCCCCTGCTGATGACCGCTAGAGGGCTGCAGTGAACAGCCAGTGACCAGAGTGCCCCCTGCTGATGACCGCAAGAGGGCTGCAGTGAACAGCCAGCGACCAGAGTGCCCCCTGCTGATGACCGCTAGAGGGCTGCAGTGAGCAGCCAGTGACCAGAGCGCCCCCTGCTGATGACCGCTAGAGGGCTGCAGTGAACAGCCAGCGACCAGAGCGCCCCCTGCAGATGACCACTAGAGGGCTGCAGTGAGCAGTCGGCGACCAGAGCGCTCCCTGCCGATGCCGATGACCGCTAGAGGGCTGCAGTGAGCAGTCGGCGACCAGAGCGCTCCCTGCCGATGACCGCTAGAGGGCTGCAGTGAGCAGCCAGTGACCAGAGCGCCCCCTGCCGATGACCGCTAGAGGGCTGCAGTGAGCAGTCAGCGACCAGAGCGCTCCCTGCCGATGCCGATGACCGCTAGAGGGCTGCAGTGAGCAGTCAGCGACCAGAGCGCTCCCTGCCGATGCCGATGACCACTAGAGGGCTGCAGTGAGCAGTCGGCGACCAGAGCGCCCCCTGCCGATGACCGCTAGAGGGCTGCAGTGAGCAGTCGGTGACCAGAGCGCTCCCTGCCGATGCCGATGACCGCTAGAGGGCTGCAGTGAGCAGCCAGTGACCAGAGCGCCCCCTGCCGATGACCGCTAGAGGGCTGCAGTGAACAGCCAGCGACCAGAGCGCCCCCTGCCGATGACCGCTAGAGGGCTGCAGTGAGCAGTCGGCGACCAGAGCGCCCCCTGCCGATGACCGCTAGAGGGCTGCAGTGAGCAGCCAGTGACCAGAGCGCCCCCTGCCGATGACCGCTAGAGGGCTGCAGTGAGCAGCCAGTGACCAGAGCGCCCCCTGCCGATGACCGCTAGAGGGCTGCAGTGAGCAGTCAGCGACCAGAGCGCCCCCTGCCAATGCCGATGACCACTAGAGGGCTGCAGTGAGCAGTCGGCGACCAGAGCGCTCCCTGCCGATGACCGCTAGAGGGCTGCAGTGAGCAGCCAGCGACCAGAGCGCCCCCCTGCCGATGACCGCTAGAGGGCTGCAGTGAACAGCCAGCGACCAGAGCGCCCCCTGCCGATGACCGCTAGAGGGCTGCAGTGAGCAGTCGGCGACCAGAGCGCTCCCTGCCGATGCCGATGACCGCTAGAGGGCTGCAGTGAACAGCCAGCGACCAGAGCGCCCCCTGCCGATGACCGCTAGAGGGCTGCAGTGAGCAGTCGGCGACCAGAGCGCTCCCTGCCGATGCCGATGACCGCTAGAGGGCTGCAGTGAGCAGTCAGCGACCAGAGCGCTCCCTGCCGATGCCGATGACCACTAGAGGGCTGCAGTGAGCAGTCGGCGACCAGAGCGCCCCCTGGTGATGACCACTAGAGGGCTGCAGTGAGCAGTCGGCGACCAGAGCGTCCCCTGGTGATGACCACTAGAGGGCTGCAGTGAACAGCCAGCGACCAGAGCGCCCCCTGCTGATGACCGCTAGAGGGCTGCAGTGAGCAGTCGGCGACCAGAGCGCCCCCTGCTGCTGCTCATCAATCTCTTGGTGTGAGCGCCCAGTTAAAGTTAGAGAAACTTTTAGTTTTACTAGCTGCTGTTCTTCATCATATTTGTGACTGTTTTAAGTCGTGTGTCTGTCAGTATGTATGATGATTATTTTGTGACTGTGATGTGAATGAACTGTCGTATTGTGATCCTGTGTATATGTAACCTGTTCTCAGGTCTCTCTTGCAAAACAGACTCAGATGTTTGTAAGAGCCATAATTGACTGTAAGTAGAACTGAGTTTTGTTATATTTCATGTTATTGCAAGGAAGAGAATATATTTATTACCACATGAATTATGTTTGTTTATTGAAATGAGTAATTTGTTTGAATAGTGAGCTCATATTGAGACGTGGTTACTGCACATGGGCAGAAGGTTACAAAGTTCACGCTTGCTTTAAGAAACGACACTTACGTTAGAAGAAAGTCAGAAGAAAGTTAAGAGTTGAACTAATCAGGTTTTTGACCGTGTAAACGTATGAACTGTGTTAATGTAACAGAACAACAGGTTGGATATTACCAAGTTCTCCATTTGAGAGAAGCTCAGTCGGATTTCTTTTGGATGGTCAAAAGATGAATGAACGGATCTCTGCCCTTCTGTG
>NC_089527.1:26104-56104 GCF_963924715.1 Thunnus thynnus | reverse complement strand
AGACTCTACGTAGAGGCTACTAATGTACAAAAATACCTACATTATATGTAGTTATGATTATTTTGCTGTTACTGATAAAACAAATAGCCTAAAAAGCCAGCCTAAAGGTTGTAGTGGAGGCTACATTAACCAACAATAGCTATAAAAAGTGAACAATGGCTTTATCACGTCGTAGACTATGGAGTTATTTATTATGACCATTACTATGTGAAACGGTGAACAATAACTTGGTAACACGTGGGGACGTCTGCTGGTCACTTTAGACAACACTGTTTGGGAAGTAATTAGGCTATTAATTCACGCTACGCAGCTAAATAACATATCACACACTTTCTGGATAAAAATATGTCATGTCTACATGAAAAGAACAAAACAAAAAATATTTTAATGGCTGGTATTATGTGAAGAGTTAAATTGGTCAGTAACACATGTAATGATAGAGGACTGTAGATTTAATTTAAAATGTAATTTTTACATCGTTGTTGTTGTTGTTTGGAACCACGTCAGTGTTATAACCTTCATGGTGCGTGACTCTGCTGGTGACTTTATTTTGGTAGGGAATATTGAATAGTGGTAACAGTTTCCACAACATTAATAAATGCCACTCAACTGAAAGAATATCACTATATATCACACTAACCAGCTAACTTTAGCTTCATCTGAAGCTACCACTGACTGTATATGAACATGGACGTCACTACAGTTCCCCAAAAGTTTCCCACAAGCAAGATGGCCGCTCCCAAAAAGGAGATATTTTGGTTACACTTTTCCATAGCAGTGGAGACGCGTCGTCCATATTTATACAGTCTGTGACGTGTTGAACTCTCTTCTCGTCCAGCGAGGGGAGAAGCTCCAGAAGAAAAGTGGGAGAAGCACACGTGCACAAGTCACCTCCGTTGGTAATCTGGCTGACCGAAAAAGCGAACCTTCTCCCAGCGCAGACACACTGAAAGGGACGAGACTTGTTTCCGACCAGTACAGAAAGGGGAGTGATGTCACAGCTGCATTGCCATGGCTCCAAGTGGTGTTGATGTGTCTCTGCCAATCAGAGACGAGAGCCTGAGGCTTCCTGCTGGTTTTGCACTTAGGTGAAAACTTGCAAAGCATCAGGGGAAATGGAGTCTGCCAGCAGCATTTTGGTGCTACTCCTTCATTTCAGGGGAACAAAGGAAAGAAGCAGCTTCGTGGCCTCAGAGTTTACATGTAGGCCTTTCTTTGTCTGACCCCATGGTTGAGGCCCAACAAAAGATAACGGCTTCAATCCCTGAGGAGCTACGTTAGCATTAGTGACGGTTGCGTCCACTCATATGCAGTTACCTAACGTCACAGTTCCCTCAAACAATGTAAGGAAGCACAACACAAACTATATAAACAAATGTACTACTGATAAAATCTGAAGGTGCTTAGGTGACATTTACCCTCCTGAAAGAATAAATGAAAACGAACAGTGATTTGGCTGCTCTTCAGTGGCTTGACTGATATTCTCAGTGAGTAACTGAAGAACGCAGCGCAGCCCACACTTGCTCTCCTGCCTTTTACTCAAATCAGAAACACATTAAATTGAATGAGAGTATCTGTAAAGATACAAGATAAAGTGCGAACTGTATATAAAATAACACATAGCTACAAGCAAGTGGGCAAATACAGATAAATATCCTATATGCCACATATGTAAATAAAGTTTGAGCATAATATTTTATCAATTCAAAATCAATCATTCATGATGCAGAGGAGACCATTCATCATTAATTTACAACCTACAACATTAAACCCTAAATGCATCTGTCTGCACAGTTGATCCTCCCACATACTAAATCACAGTTGTGTATAAGACATGTGATAGATACGTAGCTCAAACGTCCACGTGACCACAGCGTAGGCAAACATTCAGCCCTACGCCGTCCCTACGTCAAAAAGGAGCGGCTATGTTGACGTCCACCAATAGAACGGAAGCCTTAATGGTCAAAACGACTTAACACGTTCAAAATGGACGTGTTAACTGTCGTCTTAAGATGTACAAATTAGACATATTAATGCGAACTTCAAATTAGACGTTTTGATCCATATGGCTTGCCGTACTTAGCCTGTTCACTGATGCACGGAGCAGGTTAGGACATCTTAACAGGGAAAAACTAAAACAATCTCATGTTTGCTTGTTTGCATCCTGTCCAGTTAGGAATCATGTAACAGAGCTGAGAGAACAAAGTTAGCATCACACATAGAGCCACAATGGCCACATTTATGGGAAATATATCAGGTTCAAATAAGCCAGAATTTTCCTTTAATATTTCTGGAATCACCATAAATGAAAATACTTTTACTAAGTTTATCTGAAGTCTGTTCTGAAGATGTTATTTGTTAGCAGAGACAGTTTTCTTGATCAGTCAAGAGACTGAATGTCATTCACAAATTGCTGGATATATTCAATATATTCTATACTATAAATACTTCAAGTGAAAATATGGATCACTAACTGCTTCACTTTCCACCGCTGACAGACCTAAATACAGAAAGTAAATATATTTGGATCTAATCAGAGTCTCTGCCTCAGTCCCTCACAGTGTAAAGCTGGTGTGGATCAGACAGCCTGCTGTTAAATTACCTATGCTGTAGTAGTCTCCTCCTTCCTGTGGCAGGTTGGCTACGGCCTCCAGCAGGGATTGTTTGGTCTGGTGGGTGTTCAGGTACCATTGGGTCCCTGATCGGTCAGTGTACTGAAGCAGACCTGCAGAAAACACACAGAAATGTGTGAAACTGACACACTGACCCAGCTTTTGATTTTAAATGATAATGAGAATAACAATGAGAATAATGATAATTGTTGTTTTACAAGCTGATTCATAATTACTATGAGTTATAAATGTGTGTTTCAGTAGATGAAGCACTGAATTTTAAGGTAGGTGTATCACCTGAACATTTCATTTTGAACGTTTTGAGAATTCTGCAAGTTATTACAAAGCTAAAATATGTCTGCATGTTTTGGGAAATAACTGGCAGTAATGGAGGCTGTATGCAGACAGCAGTTATTTAGCTTAAACATGTAATTTGGGAGCTGCACCTGTATTTGAATATTTTCACATTGTGGTGTAAAGATTTTAGTATTTTGAGTACTTAATACACAAGCAGTAGTAGTAATAGTACCAGGAGCAGTAGTGTGAATAGTTGTAACTGATTGATGAAACCAATCAGTTAACTAAACTCCAAACATGACTTAACGACATAAAGACCTGGATGACCTGCAATTTTCTGCTACTAAACTCAGAATAAACTGAAGTTATTGTGTTTGGCCCTAAACACCTTAGAAACACATTATCTAATGATAAAGCTACTCTGGATGGCATTACCCTGGCCTCCAGCACCACCGTAAGGAATCTGGGAGTTATCTTTGATCAGGATATGTCCTTTAACTCCCACATAAATCAAATTTCAAGGACTGCCTTTTTTCACTTACGTAATATCACAAAAATCACATCCTGTCCCTAAAAGATGCAGAAAAACTAGTCCACACATTTGTTACTTCTAGGCTGGATTATTGCAATTCCTTATTATCAGGCTGCTCTAACAAGTCTCTAAAGACTCTCCAGCTGGTCCAGAATGCAGCTGCACGTGTTCTGACTAAAACTAGAAAAAGAGACCACATTTCTCCCATTTTAGCTTCGCTGCATTGGCTTCCTGTAAAATCCAGAATAGAATTTAAAATCCTTCTCCTAACTTACAAAGCCCTTAATGGTCAGGCACCATCATATCTTGAAGAGCTCATAGTACCGTATTATCCCACTAGAACACTGCGCTCCCAGTATGCAGCTTACTGGTGGTTCCTAGTCTTTAAAAGTAGAATGGGAGGCAGAGCCTTCAGCTATCAGGCTCCTCTCCTGTGGAACCATCTTCCAGATTGGGTCCGGGGTGCAGACACCCTCTCTATGTTTAAGAGTAGGCTTAAAACTTTCCTTTTTGATAAAGCTTATAGTTAGGGCCGACCAGGCTCGCCTTGGATCAGCCCTTAGTTATGCTGCTATAGGCCTAGACTGTAACGGGTATAGGTTGGACCCAATAGCAGCACAAACGACACGGGTATAAACTTTGCAGTCTTTATTTCACACGATGTCAGGGCAATATTAGCACGGTCAGAGAAACACAGTTTTTGAACCCCGATCTTCCACTCCCACAGCAGACAAAGACCAGGGAACAGGCAGGCAGAACTCAGAGTCAGGGACAGAAGGCTGGTGGGTTTACCGGGGCAGAGACGAGGAGCGATGGTCGAAGACAAGCTGATCAGAAACCGGGAAGGCAGTCCAGTGAAGATAGCAAGATGACTGAGCATAGTAGCGTAGACAATCTGACAAGGAGGGAGTGGGCCGAGGCAGCTTATATACTGGCTGATTGCAGATGATGAGCAGGTGGGAGCGCCAGGTGAAGGTGGTTGAACTAATGAGGGGTGTGGCAGAGCAGAGAGTGAGACTGAATGATTGGATGATTGGATGATTCCCACAGCAACAGGTGAGGGGAGAGCAGACTCTGACAGAACCCTCCCCTCAAGGGATGGCTCCTGACATCCCTAAAAAGGCACTATAAACAGGGCAGGAGATGGGACTACAACTCCTGGGAGTCGGACCAGTCCATTTCCTCGGCCGGGTGGGTGGAGGGGGTCTGGTGGAGGGATTCTCCATCATCTGTAGCTTCCCCCAAGGAACGGTCCCCCAGAGGCCGGTCTGGTGGAGGCAAAGTGCGGGCTCCCCGACGGGCAGGCATCTTAGCTGGCTGGTCAGGATGACACCGATGAAAATCAGCAATGAGGTTGGAGTCGACGATGAAACGAGCAGGAACCCAGGATCTCTCTTCCGGGCCATACCCCTCCCAGTCCACCAAGTACTGAAGGCCTCTCCCCCGCTGGCGGGAGCGCATCAGGCGATGCACCGTGTAGACTGGACCCCCGTCAACAATGCGTGGAGGAGGTGGTGGCGGTGCTGCAGGGACCAAGGGACTGTCATGGACCGGCTTCACCTTGGAGACATGGAAGGTTGGATGGACGCGCATAGAGCGCGGGAGCTTCAACCGTACTGCAACGGGGTTGATGACTTTCTGTATAGTGAAGGGTCCAATGTGTTTAGGTGCCATCTTCCTGGATTCCACATGGAGGGGCAGGTCTCGGGTGGAGAGCCACACTCGCTGACCCGCTTGGTAAGTAGGTGCAGGGGTGCGGCGGCGGATGGTGGCGGCAGTGTAGCGGTCCACAGACCGAAGGAGGATGGAACGGGCCCGGAGCCAGGTTCTGCGGCAGCGGCGGATGAAGGCTTGGACAGACGGGCAGGAAACCTCCTTCTCCTGGGTGGGGAACAACGGTGGTTGATAGCCGTATGCACATTGGAAAGGAGAGAGGCCGGTGGCAGAGCAGATGAGGGAGTTGTGGGCATATTCTACCCACAACAGCTGTGAGGACCAGGAGGAGGGGTTCTGGGAGGCCATGCACCGCAGGGCCGTTTCCAACTCCTGGTTCATGCGCTCCGTTTGCCCATTGGTCTGAGGGTGGAAGCCGGAGGACAGACTGGCGGTGGCACCCAGGAGACTGCAGAACTCTCTCCAAAAAACAGAGGCAAATTGAGGCCCACGGTCTGACACCACATCGACAGGGAGGCCATGAAGACGGAATATGTGGAGCAGGACCAACTGAGCAGTTCTCTTGGCTGAAGGGAGCTTGGGCAGAGGCACAAAGTGGGCCATTTTACTGAAGCGGTCCACAATGGTCAGGATGACAGTATGGCCTTCAGAAGAGGGAAGGCCTGTTACAAAGTCCACGGAGATGTGGGACCACAGGCGGTGGGGAACAGGAAGAGGCTGCAGAAGTCCTGCTGGGGCCCGGCGGGAGGTCTTGTGTTGATTACAGACCGGGCAGGCTTTGACGAAGTCCTGGGTGTCCTCTTTCAAGCTGGGAATTGCCGGGACAGGGCGTCGGGCTTGGCATTACGAGACCCAGGGCGGTAGGAGAGGGTGAAGTTGAACCGGGCAAAGAACAGGCACCAACGGGCTTGGCGGGAATTCAGTCTCTTAGCCGATTGGATGTACTCCAAGTTCTTGTGGTCAGTCCAGACCAGAAAAGGCTCTTTGGTACCCTCCAACCAATGCCGCCACTCTTCAAGAGCCATCTTCACCGCCAGCAGCTCTCTGTTGCCAATATCATAATTCCTCTCGGCAGGCGACAAACGCCGAGAGAAGAAGGCACATGGGTGGAGCTTCTGGTCAGTGGCAGAGCGCTGGGACAGGACAGCCCCTATCCCCACATCAGAGGCATCCACCTCCACAATGAACTGGCGATTAGGGTCGGGCATCTGAAGGATGGGTGCTGAGGTGAACCGTGTCTTGAGAGTTTGGAAGGCTTTGTCAGTGGAAGGTGACCACTGAAAAGGCACCTTGGAGGAGGTCAGGGCGGTGAGAGGAGCTGCCACGGAGCTGTAATTGCGGATGAAGCGGCGGTAGAAATTGGCAAAACCCAGGAAGCACTGAAGCTGTTTGCGGGACTCAGGAACAGGCCAGGAGGTGACGGCAGAGACTTTAGCTGGGTCCATCTGTACACTGTCTTTTGCGACTATGTACCCCAGGAAGGACACTGAGGAGGCATGGAACTCACACTTCTCAGCTTTAACAAACAGGGAGTTCTCAAGGAGGCGCTGGAGGACGGCTTGGACATGGTGAATGTGATCATCTCTGGACTGGGAGAAGATGAGAATGTCATCCAGGTAGACAAAGACGAACCGGTTGAGCATGTCTCGAAGAACATCGTTTACCAGGGCCTGGAAGACGGCGGGGGCATTGGTGAGGCCGAATGGCATCACGAGGTACTCGTAGTGCCCTGTCGGGGTGTTGAAGGCCGTCTTCCACTCGTCTCCCTCTCTGATGCGGACAAGGTGATAGGCGTTGCGCAGGTCAAGCTTGGTGAAAATGGTGGCCCCCTGGAGCAGCTCGAAGGCGGAGGAGATGAGTGGCAGCGGGTACCTGTTCTTGATAGTGATGTCATTTAGCCCTCGGTAGTCAATGCAGGGTCTCAGGATCTTGTCCTTCTTCTCCACGAAGAAAAAACCCGCCCCGGCAGGAGAGGAAGAAGGACGGATGAGACCCGCAGCCAGAGAGTCATTGATATAAGTCTCCATGGCCTTTCTCTCGGGCTCAGACAAGGAGTACAGGCGGCCCTTGGGGGGTGAAGTCCCAGGCAAGAGGTCAATAGCGCAGTCGTAGGGACGGTGCGGAGGCAGAGATGTGGCTTTGGCTTTACTGAAGACCAGGCAGAAGTCATGGTACTCCGGCGGCACCCTGGAGAGATCGGGCGAGGAGCTGGGGCTGGGGGAGTGAAGTGGCAAAGAGGCTTGCTGCAGGCACCTGAGATGACAGGAGGGGCTCCACCCTTGAATGGCCCCCGTGACCCAGTCGATGTGAGGGTTGTGAAGACGGAGCCAAGGATACCCCAGGATGAGAGGCAGATGGAGTGAGCTCAGGATGTGAAACTGGATTGTTTCGTGGTGGTTGCCAGAGAACAGCAGATGGACAGGGGAGGTTTGATGTGTGACGTTGCCCAAGATGTGTCCATCTAGGGCTCTAGCGGGAACCGGTTGTGGCAAGGGAACCCGCCCGAGCCCCAACTGAAGGGCCAGCTCCTCGTCAATGATGCAGGCATCAGCCCCAGAGTCAATGAAGGTAGCCATGGTGTGGGGACCGTCCGGAAGGAGGAGCCGGGCCTGGAGCAGAGCTCTTTGGGGATGGGGAGACACTAGGGAAGTTGGGTTCACCAGGATCTCCCCCATTACTGATGAGCCCTGGCTTTTGCTGGACATCTCAAGATGAAGTGCCCTGCTGCTCCACAGTAAAGGCAGAGGTTGGCCTTACGGCGATGCTCCTTCTCCTCTGGGGTGAGGGAGGTGCGTCCCAGCTGCATAGGCTCAGGATCCCCTGTCTGCAGAGCTGAGGAGGAGGCAGAGTTGGCTGCGATGGCACTCCCATGGGAGCGGGACGGCAGAGGGCGATGGCCTCCCCCTTGACGCTTCTCTCGTCGCCGGGCCTGGATGCGGAGGTCGATGCGGGTGGCCAACTCAACCACCCCATCCAACGTGGTGGGCAGGTCATGGGAAACCAGTTCATCCTTGATGTAGTCGGCCAACCCGTGGAGGAATGCGTCACAGAGGGCCGAGTTGTTCCACTTGCTTCGGCTGGCTCTGGTGCGAAAGTCTATGGAGTAGTCTGCCACTGTTCTCTCGCCCTGTTTCAGTCCAATCAGACCTCCGATTGCCTCAGGACCACAGGTATCCAAGCCAAACACCTTACGAAGCTCTGTGGCAAACAGGTCAAAGGAAGCACAGGCTGGTGACTGTCTCTCCCACTCGGCTGTCCCCCATAACCGAGCTCTGCCCGTCAGATGGTTGATGACGAATGCAACCTTCGCTCCCTCAGTGGCAAAGGTGCGGGGCTGCAGAGCAAACAGGAGAGAGCAGTTGGTGAGGAAAGGGCCACAGGTCTCTCGGTCACCCTCGTAGCGCTCCGGGATTCCCACCTGGGGCTCAGGGGCATCCATGGGTGGCAAAGGGGCTGGAGCAAGTGCAGGAGTGGTAGCAGGCGGAGCAGGAGGAGAAGCAGCCCCAGAGGCTTGAGGGGCTTGGGTTAGCAGGGCTGTTAACTGCTGCAGCTGTCCAGCTAACATTGTTAGCGCCTGCTCGTGGGCTGCTGCTGCCTGTTTGGTTTCAGTCACTGCTGCTGTCATCATGGCCTCATGTTGTTGAAGGACACCTTCAATCCTTTCAAGGCGACTCAGCGGTGAGGGTTCGTGCGCTGGATCCATAATTGGTCAGATTGTACTGTAACGGGTATAGGATGGACCCAATAGCAGCACAAATGACACGGGTATAAACTTTGCAGTCTTTATTTCACACGATGTCAGGGCAATATTAGCACGGTCAGAGAAACACAGTTTTTGAACCCCGATCTTCCACTCCCACAGCAGACAAAGACCAGGGAACAGGCAGGCAGAACTCAGAGTCAGGGACAGAAGGCTGGTGGGTTTACCGGGGCAGAGACGAGGAGCGATGGTCGAAGACAAGCTGATCAGAAACCGGGAAGGCAGTCCAGTGAAGATAGCAAGATGACTGAGCATAGTAGCGTAGACAATCTGACAAGGAGGGAGTGGGCCGAGGCAGCTTATATACTGGCTGATTGCAGATGATGAGCAGGTGGGAGCGCCAGGTGAAGGTGGTTGAACTAATGAGGGGTGTGGCAGAGCAGAGAGTGAGACTGAATGATTGGATGATTGGATGATTCCCACAGCAACAGGTGAGGGGAGAGCAGACTCTGACAGAACCCTCCCCTCAAGGGATGGCTCCTGACATCCCTAAAAAGGCACTATAAACAGGGCAGGAGATGGGACTACAACTCCTGGGAGTCGGACCAGTCCATTTCCTCGGCCGGGTGGGTGGAGGGGGTCTGGTGGAGGGATTCTCCATCATCTGTAGCTTCCCCCAAGGAACGGTCCCCCAGAGGCCGGTCTGGTGGAGGCAAAGTGCGGGCTCCCCGACGGGCAGGCATCTTAGCTGGCTGGTCAGGATGACACCGATGAAAATCAGCAATGAGGTTGGAGTCGACGATGAAACGAGCAGGAACCCAGGATCTCTCTTCCGGGCCATACCCCTCCCAGTCCACCAAGTACTGAAGGCCTCTCCCCCGCTGGCGGGAGCGCATCAGGCGATGCACCGTGTAGACTGGACCCCCGTCAACAATGCGTGGAGGAGGTGGTGGCGGTGCTGCAGGGACCAAGGGACTGTCATGGACCGGCTTCACCTTGGAGACATGGAAGGTTGGATGGACGCGCATAGAGCGCGGGAGCTTCAACCGTACTGCAACGGGGTTGATGACTTTCTGTATAGTGAAGGGTCCAATGTGTTTAGGTGCCATCTTCCTGGATTCCACATGGAGGGGCAGGTCTCGGGTGGAGAGCCACACTCGCTGACCCGCTTGGTAAGTAGGTGCAGGGGTGCGGCGGCGGATGGTGGCGGCAGTGTAGCGGTCCACAGACCGAAGGAGGATGGAACGGGCCCGGAGCCAGGTTCTGCGGCAGCGGCGGATGAAGGCTTGGACAGACGGGCAGGAAACCTCCTTCTCCTGGGTGGGGAACAACGGTGGTTGATAGCCGTATGCACATTGGAAAGGAGAGAGGCCGGTGGCAGAGCAGATGAGGGAGTTGTGGGCATATTCTACCCACAACAGCTGTGAGGACCAGGAGGAGGGGTTCTGGGAGGCCATGCACCGCAGGGCCGTTTCCAACTCCTGGTTCATGCGCTCCGTTTGCCCATTGGTCTGAGGGTGGAAGCCGGAGGACAGACTGGCGGTGGCACCCAGGAGACTGCAGAACTCTCTCCAAAAAACAGAGGCAAATTGAGGCCCACGGTCTGACACCACATCGACAGGGAGGCCATGAAGACGGAATATGTGGAGCAGGACCAACTGAGCAGTTCTCTTGGCTGAAGGGAGCTTGGGCAGAGGCACAAAGTGGGCCATTTTACTGAAGCGGTCCACAATGGTCAGGATGACAGTATGGCCTTCAGAAGAGGGAAGGCCTGTTACAAAGTCCACGGAGATGTGGGACCACAGGCGGTGGGGAACAGGAAGAGGCTGCAGAAGTCCTGCTGGGGCCCGGCGGGAGGTCTTGTGTTGATTACAGACCGGGCAGGCTTTGACGAAGTCCTGGGTGTCCTCTTTCAAGCTGGGAATTGCCGGGACAGGGCGTCGGGCTTGGCATTACGAGACCCAGGGCGGTAGGAGAGGGTGAAGTTGAACCGGGCAAAGAACAGGCACCAACGGGCTTGGCGGGAATTCAGTCTCTTAGCCGATTGGATGTACTCCAAGTTCTTGTGGTCAGTCCAGACCAGAAAAGGCTCTTTGGTACCCTCCAACCAATGCCGCCACTCTTCAAGAGCCATCTTCACCGCCAGCAGCTCTCTGTTGCCAATATCATAATTCCTCTCGGCAGGCGACAAACGCCGAGAGAAGAAGGCACATGGGTGGAGCTTCTGGTCAGTGGCAGAGCGCTGGGACAGGACAGCCCCTATCCCCACATCAGAGGCATCCACCTCCACAATGAACTGGCGATTAGGGTCGGGCATCTGAAGGATGGGTGCTGAGGTGAACCGTGTCTTGAGAGTTTGGAAGGCTTTGTCAGTGGAAGGTGACCACTGAAAAGGCACCTTGGAGGAGGTCAGGGCGGTGAGAGGAGCTGCCACGGAGCTGTAATTGCGGATGAAGCGGCGGTAGAAATTGGCAAAACCCAGGAAGCACTGAAGCTGTTTGCGGGACTCAGGAACAGGCCAGGAGGTGACGGCAGAGACTTTAGCTGGGTCCATCTGTACACTGTCTTTTGCGACTATGTACCCCAGGAAGGACACTGAGGAGGCATGGAACTCACACTTCTCAGCTTTAACAAACAGGGAGTTCTCAAGGAGGCGCTGGAGGACGGCTTGGACATGGTGAATGTGATCATCTCTGGACTGGGAGAAGATGAGAATGTCATCCAGGTAGACAAAGACGAACCGGTTGAGCATGTCTCGAAGAACATCGTTTACCAGGGCCTGGAAGACGGCGGGGGCATTGGTGAGGCCGAATGGCATCACGAGGTACTCGTAGTGCCCTGTCGGGGTGTTGAAGGCCGTCTTCCACTCGTCTCCCTCTCTGATGCGGACAAGGTGATAGGCGTTGCGCAGGTCAAGCTTGGTGAAAATGGTGGCCCCCTGGAGCAGCTCGAAGGCGGAGGAGATGAGTGGCAGCGGGTACCTGTTCTTGATAGTGATGTCATTTAGCCCTCGGTAGTCAATGCAGGGTCTCAGGATCTTGTCCTTCTTCTCCACGAAGAAAAAACCCGCCCCGGCAGGAGAGGAAGAAGGACGGATGAGACCCGCAGCCAGAGAGTCATTGATATAAGTCTCCATGGCCTTTCTCTCGGGCTCAGACAAGGAGTACAGGCGGCCCTTGGGGGGTGAAGTCCCAGGCAAGAGGTCAATAGCGCAGTCGTAGGGACGGTGCGGAGGCAGAGATGTGGCTTTGGCTTTACTGAAGACCAGGCAGAAGTCATGGTACTCCGGCGGCACCCTGGAGAGATCGGGCGAGGAGCTGGGGCTGGGGGAGTGAAGTGGCAAAGAGGCTTGCTGCAGGCACCTGAGATGACAGGAGGGGCTCCACCCTTGAATGGCCCCCGTGACCCAGTCGATGTGAGGGTTGTGAAGACGGAGCCAAGGATACCCCAGGATGAGAGGCAGATGGAGTGAGCTCAGGATGTGAAACTGGATTGTTTCGTGGTGGTTGCCAGAGAACAGCAGATGGACAGGGGAGGTTTGATGTGTGACGTTGCCCAAGATGTGTCCATCTAGGGCTCTAGCGGGAACCGGTTGTGGCAAGGGAACCCGCCCGAGCCCCAACTGAAGGGCCAGCTCCTCGTCAATGATGCAGGCATCAGCCCCAGAGTCAATGAAGGTAGCCATGGTGTGGGGACCGTCCGGAAGGAGGAGCCGGGCCTGGAGCAGAGCTCTTTGGGGATGGGGAGACACTAGGGAAGTTGGGTTCACCAGGATCTCCCCCATTACTGATGAGCCCTGGCTTTTGCTGGACATCTCAAGATGAAGTGCCCTGCTGCTCCACAGTAAAGGCAGAGGTTGGCCTTACGGCGATGCTCCTTCTCCTCTGGGGTGAGGGAGGTGCGTCCCAGCTGCATAGGCTCAGGATCCCCTGTCTGCAGAGCTGAGGAGGAGGCAGAGTTGGCTGCGATGGCACTCCCATGGGAGCGGGACGGCAGAGGGCGATGGCCTCCCCCTTGACGCTTCTCTCGTCGCCGGGCCTGGATGCGGAGGTCGATGCGGGTGGCCAACTCAACCACCCCATCCAACGTGGTGGGCAGGTCATGGGAAACCAGTTCATCCTTGATGTAGTCGGCCAACCCGTGGAGGAATGCGTCACAGAGGGCCGAGTTGTTCCACTTGCTTCGGCTGGCTCTGGTGCGAAAGTCTATGGAGTAGTCTGCCACTGTTCTCTCGCCCTGTTTCAGTCCAATCAGACCTCCGATTGCCTCAGGACCACAGGTATCCAAGCCAAACACCTTACGAAGCTCTGTGGCAAACAGGTCAAAGGAAGCACAGGCTGGTGACTGTCTCTCCCACTCGGCTGTCCCCCATAACCGAGCTCTGCCCGTCAGATGGTTGATGACGAATGCAACCTTCGCTCCCTCAGTGGCAAAGGTGCGGGGCTGCAGAGCAAACAGGAGAGAGCAGTTGGTGAGGAAAGGGCCACAGGTCTCTCGGTCACCCTCGTAGCGCTCCGGGATTCCCACCTGGGGCTCAGGGGCATCCATGGGTGGCAAAGGGGCTGGAGCAAGTGCAGGAGTGGTAGCAGGCGGAGCAGGAGGAGAAGCAGCCCCAGAGGCTTGAGGGGCTTGGGTTAGCAGGGCTGTTAACTGCTGCAGCTGTCCAGCTAACATTGTTAGCGCCTGCTCGTGGGCTGCTGCTGCCTGTTTGGTTTCAGTCACTGCTGCTGTCATCATGGCCTCATGTTGTTGAAGGACACCTTCAATCCTTTCAAGGCGACTCAGCGGTGAGGGTTCGTGCGCTGGATCCATAATTGGTCAGATTGTACTGTAACGGGTATAGGATGGACCCAATAGCAGCACAAATGACACGGGTATAAACTTTGCAGTCTTTATTTCACACGATGTCAGGGCAATATTAGCACGGTCAGAGAAACACAGTTTTTGAACCCCGATCTTCCACTCCCACAGCAGACAAAGACCAGGGAACAGGCAGGCAGAACTCAGAGTCAGGGACAGAAGGCTGGTGGGTTTACCGGGGCAGAGACGAGGAGCGATGGTCGAAGACAAGCTGATCAGAAACCGGGAAGGCAGTCCAGTGAAGATAGCAAGATGACTGAGCATAGTAGCGTAGACAATCTGACAAGGAGGGAGTGGGCCGAGGCAGCTTATATACTGGCTGATTGCAGATGATGAGCAGGTGGGAGCGCCAGGTGAAGGTGGTTGAACTAATGAGGGGTGTGGCAGAGCAGAGAGTGAGACTGAATGATTGGATGATTGGATGATTCCCACAGCAACAGGTGAGGGGAGAGCAGACTCTGACAGAACCCTCCCCTCAAGGGATGGCTCCTGACATCCCTAAAAAGGCACTATAAACAGGGCAGGAGATGGGACTACAACTCCTGGGAGTCGGACCAGTCCATTTCCTCAGCCGGGTGGGTGGAGGGGGTCTGGTGGAGGGATTCTCCATCATCTGTAGCTTCCCCCAAGGAACGGTCCCCCAGAGGCCGGTCTGGTGGAGGCAAAGTGCGGGCTCCCCGACGGGCAGGCATCTTAGCTGGCTGGTCAGGATGACACCGATGAAAATCAGCAATGAGGTTGGAGTCGACGATGAAACAAGCAGGAACCCAGGATCTCTGACAAGGAGGGAGTGGGCTGAGGCAGCTTATATACTGGCTGATTGCAGATGATGAGCAGGTGGGAGCGCCAGGTGAAGGTGGTTGAACTAATGAGGGGTGTGGCAGAGCAGAGAGTGAGACTGAATGATTGGATGATTGGATGATTCCCACAGCAACAGGTGAGGGGAGAGCAGACTCTGACATAGACTGCTGGGGGACTTCCCATGATGCACTGAGCTCCTCTCTCCTCCTCCTCCTCTCCATCTGTATGCATTCATGTAACATCAATGCATGTCACTAACTTTGCTTCTTTCCCGGAGTTTTTTGTGCTTTCTCATCTCACAGGAAAACCTGGGTTCTGGGCCGAGCCTTCGTGGTCCTTCACAGTCCTGATGGCATCCTTCTCTGGCTATTGATACTTATACTTATTGTTATTGTTATGATTGTTGTTATTCCATCCCCCCCTCTTTCTTTCTCTCTCTCAACCCAACCGGTCAAAGCAGATGGCGCCCACCAAGATTCTGCTTGAGGTTTCTACCCGTTAAAGGGGAGTTTTTCCTTACCGCTGTCGCCAAGTGCTGCTCATGGGGGAATTGTTGGGTCTCTGTAAATTAAAGAGTTTGGTCTCGACCTGGGGTCCGTTTCACAAAGCAGGTTCAACAAACTCTGAGTCTAATCCTGAACTCTGAGTTGATCTACTCTGAGATAAGAAACTCTGAGTTTCCGGTTCCAGAACAGCTGATTTGAGTCAGTTTATTCAACTCGGAGTAGTTTCACCTGGAGTTAAGCGCGTGCACCACAACTATAAAAAGCCAGCATCAATGGAGCCCCAATTCAACGAGTCACCATGGCAACGGGGAAGAGGTGGGCTGCGTTTTTCGCCCCACTAGGGCTAGAAATCTTAATGCGATAATACGGCGAGTTTGAACATGTTTTCAAAAAGAAGTGCAACACCGCTGCAGCTGCAAAAGAGAGGGAGACGGCGTGGGAGAACATCGCTGCTCGGGTCAATGCGTAAGTTTAAATGTAGTCCTTTGCAATCACAATAATATTACAGAGGAAAACTGCTTGATTGGCCGCCTATTAATTTATTTCATTTAGGTCCAATCCCGCGAGGAAGAAGCGCACTTATATATAATATAAAAACATTGTTCAAACAGGTGAGACCTCGGCATAATCTCATGGGGGGTACCTCATTTTGATCATGTTTTACATTGTAAAGTAAATATTACGTGGCTGTTTGACTGAGCAGCTGTTTTATCCCCAACATAATGCTGGTTTCACACACATAAATGTCTTCTCATCTACATCATGTTCTGTTAAATAATTAAGCCTATTTAAACTAACACAGACTTCTACTCAGCCAACAGAAAGAAGGCAGATGCCCGTAAAACGGGTGGTGGTCCAGCACCGCCACCTCTAACGGAGGCAGAGGAGCTGGCCATAAGCCAGACTGTAGGAAGGCCAGTGGCTGGCCCCGACACTGTACAAAAAACTTCTGTTTGCAAAGAAACGCAGCGCAACACACAATATCTGCTGGGATGTGAGAGCATGACTACGATTAGTAATGTTGCAAATGTAAGGACGGATTAGGTTGTGTATGTAGATGATGGACTGTGACGTGAAACGGTACCGCTCAAAAAGATAATTGTCTGGAAACGCTAGAACATCTATGCGCGGTCTGATAACCATCTCTCAACGAATATTTAATTCTCTGCGCAGTAATGCTGCACCTTCATCCACGGGATCGTTATCAAAAGGACATGCCATGTTAGTGAAAGATGTTACTGTGCCTAATGGACTTCTAATATACTGACTCTGATTTTTTTAGTGATTTTTTTAAATGACAGACGGCAGAACTAGGCTACGCCAAAACTCGCCTGCTGACTGAATGAGGAAATCAAATGGAGTGTGTGGCTCTGAAAGAGGGCGGAGACTGAGAGAAACTCGAGGTTCATTGAGAAAAACCTGGTCCCGACCAGGTTAGGTTCATAGAGTCTGTTACTACGGTAACTGACCGAGAGCTTAAGTTACCTCTCTCTCTGAAACAGGCTAGAGTTACCCCTCTTTCTCTGGTTTGAGTTACCTCCCTTTTTGAAACGGAAAACTCAGAGTTTCCCTCATTTCAGGGTGAACAGACTCTGAGTTTTCACTAAACCTGCTTTGTGAAACGGACCCTTGCTCTATGTGAAAAGTGCCCTGAGATGACTTTGGTTGTGATTTGGCGCTATATAAATAAAAATTGATTGATTGATTGATTGACTGTAGTAGTAAAATTATTACCGATCTGGACTTTGTCAGGGCCGATGTTGAAGTTGCTGACTACTTGAGTTAGAAAGGACTTAATGTTTTCATGGTCTTCAGAGGTGGTGTTCTTGGATTCACAGACCAACAGCATGATGTCGGCCTTGGCTGTGCTTTCACACTGAGAACCTGGAGGAAAACAGAGGATTGTGGGATACAATACACAAGAGACCAGATATAGAAGCAAGACTAAGACTGTGTCTGAAATCACTCACTATTTACTACAAAGTTCACTCTATTTACCCTCCTCCATTTTGTTTCAGTGTGTGAATTCTGTGTGTAAATTTATCCAACATTTAGAGCCTCAAATGATCCACAATGGAACAAAAAAGTCATGTTCATGTCATGAACACTACTTCCTGCAAACAATCCCACAATGCCATGCGTTGCATTTAATAGATCTGATATAGATTTTATAGAAATTAGCGGTGTGCAGCTCTACAGCGAGCAGTGACGTCCAAAATCTAGATTTTCACTTTTCAATGCTAACATTAGCATATTTTATTAGTTATCAGTTTTGAGGGTATTTGTTCATAAACCAAAGTGGATTCATTGTGCACCACTGATGGAGGTGCGGGTAACGTCCTCCAGCTCCTCCTGGGGGATCAGAGGCGTTCCCAGACCAGATGAGATATATTCTCTCTTTTTACCTGTTGGTTGGTGTTTATCTTCAGCCTGGAGTCCTGCAGAGAAAATCAGAAAATTAATATTTATATTGTTGCAGAGCTGTGAACTGAACAAACACTGTGAGGCTTTGCAGCAGCTCAGAGCTCATCTCACTGAAAACACACAGATGTTGAAGTCGATGCTACAAACAATTATAATTTGTGTATGAAAATAACGTGTTAAATTTACAGTAACTAGAAAACTCTCAATTATTCTAGGGTGAAAATAATTCTCATAAAAAGACAAAAAATGAAGGAAAACCAAACGTCTCTCTTTGCCTGGTCAGTCTGAAACTTTAAAACCTTTTTTCTCGACCTCACTGCTTCTACTTTCTGCTTCTTCTCTGAAGAGCAGCAGATGAGATGAACACATGAACACAAGCTCAACAGACGCTTCATACAGAGTTAAAGGAAAACTAACATGTTGGTTTGTTTCCTGTCTGATCGTCTGACTGCTTGTGTTTCTGACCTATCAGACGTCTTTTTAGTGATGTCACCATGTTCACAGATCTCATATTAACTTGTTGAGTATGATGTTGTTACTACTGATAGAAATGATGAACAAAACTATGAAAATAAACCAGAATTATGTTTTAGTGCAACAGATGGGTTCATATAGAGTTAACAAACAGACTGGTTCATATAGAGTTAACCAACAGACTGGTTCATATAGAGTTAATGCAAAACAGCAGCTCAGAATGACTTCAATACCCAGAAATCCTGTGTGGTGACATCATATAACCACTGTGCTATTTAAAGACTGTGTGTGTGATGAGCTGCTTCTCAGAGCTGAAGCCTCTAACTGCAGGTTAAAGCGTCAGTTCACTGGAATTATTTCACCAGATTTTGAGATATCGGCCTTTTCTTCATCATCATCCTCAGTACGAGCTCATGCTGTGCAGCCAGACTTTGTTTAAACTTGCAGGACTTTATTTTAAATTCTAGATGATATCCCAACATTTTCAAAAATACCCAAACTGTCTTCTGAATTTTGGGGAAATGTGTCTAAAATGATGCAGCAGCAGAAATGTAGATTATTTCCATCTGATGGAACGATACAGCAATAAAAACATGGAGCCTTTTTGAAGAATTCACTCATGAGTGAATATGAACAACATGATAGACAATATGTCCGACGCTGTCAGAGTGGAGTTTGATTATTTTAACAATCTTTAAGTGATGAAAAGAGGAAACTGGATTTTAGGGAGTTAAGTGTGAGAAACAGTTTGACAGAGTTACAGGAAGCAGCTCAAACACGTATATTTGATAAGAAGAAAAAGTGTTTCGCAACAGTCAGTCCTTTACATGACAGGAAATGCTCTGCTGTTGCCATGGTAACAGATATATACTGTGTAATGTCGCATCAGATGCTCATCAGTTAGTTTGTCCTCAAAAACTTTCCTGTCACAGAAAATCCTCTCAACTTAATTTTGATGACCCCTCCCCAGGAAAATATAAAAAGAAGACAGACGTCCGTCATCAGACTGTTTTCTTAGTCTGACATGTAGACATATACTGTAACCTGTTTATTTTTATGATAACAGCATGTTGTACTGTTGCATGATGGGATTATTTTCTATTCAGTATTGAAGTTTGCTGCACATAGAGCTGAATTAAACAGTGACTTGCAAGAATGACATTAAGAGTATTGACACATCTGGCCGAGTATCCACAGTATTGAAAGGAGCGTCGGGGGATTTAATTCTGACATGTTAAATTAACATTAAACCTTTAGTTTTGTTGTATATGATCACATCTCCTATGTGTCCAGATGAGGAAAGACATGAACATGACATCACATCACTGAGAGTGAAAATATCACACTACTTGATGAATTACTTTTTAAAAAATGGATTAAAATTTTCCTGCAAATGCAGTGGTCAAGTTCAAGTTTCATAATTATTTTATAAATGTTGCTGTAACAGCTGAGAGAAATAACCTCATATGTTTCGTAATCTATATAGAATCACTGTGGTTCTGATTCATTTTCCTGAATAAAAATGTTTCAAAAACACAAATGGCACCCTGTGTATAAGTACACATATAACTCTCCTGTAGCTCCTGATGCTTTCATGTAAATGTTTACTGGGCTACACTGTCATATGGAAGCTCTTATATGTCACATTACAGCAACAAAATAACACATCAAATGATTAAAACACATCAAATAAATGTAAAATCCAAACATCCTAAATAAACAGATCCAACAATGTCACCCATCTAATAATAAACACAGAGGTAGAATAATAAAAAGTCACTTATTAAATGAGAAAAGTCCAAAAAGAACCTCCTCACAAATGAAGTTCAGCTGCATCTTTTTTTCTTCAGGTCTATGTTTAGCTTTCGCCACCAGAAGTCACAATTTCATTATTTAATGAGGGTCTTCCTCATGTGTTGCTCATGTCCTGCACCGGCCTGTCAATCAAACCTGCCTTCAAAGTCCCTCCCTGTTCTTCTAAATATACCCACAGTCCCTGCAAGTGATGGTCACGTGACCCACAAACAGCCCGAAGACGTCAGCAGGATTTTACATTTATATGCTTTGAATTTTCATTATTAGATGATGAACACATGAATTATTGGTTTGTTATTAGAAGTTAAAGAGATAAAACTCATTACAGCAAGTATCAGAACTTTTACTGAACACACTTCACTACATTTTACTGACCATGTTGACTTTTACTGCAGTTTTCAAAGCTGCTGTTTGACTTGAACTCAGTATTTTTACATTACAGCAGAGTCTTACCTGAGCTCCACAGCAGCAGCAACAGCATCAGCAGGTGATCCATGTCCAGGTAGACGTCCGTCTCCGTCTGTGTCGTCTCTCTCTGCTCGTCCGTTGGACTCATCGTGTCTTTTTATGTTAAACAGATGTGGGGTTTCCCCTAAATCCTTTATCTCCTCATCAGCTTCATGTGCTTTCTGACAGGAAGCTGCTGGCAGAAACCGCTCTGAGCGGCTTCATCATGTGACTGACAGCTAAAGTAAATGAAGGGCGTTTATCCAACGCACCTCTCATTCATACACACTCCAGCCTGTTATTTGCACTGGGGATGGGGGGGCATCCATTTAGAAAGGTTGGACCAACCAACTAAAACCTGATGCTCACATGTGGTTTGGATCGCCATGACAACACGCAACCAATCATGACAGCTCATTTGGTTTGTAAGGATCAGAGCTATTGATATGTTGATTGACAGTGAGATGGACCGATCGGTGGGTGTATCAGCCTCACTTGAACAGCTGGCAGTGAAAGGGTTAATGTGAATCTAATGAAGTGACAGGAAAGAGTCTGAGGACAAACTCACTGATGAGCAGCTGAGATTATACTGCTGTTACCGTGGCAACATCACTGCAGTTATTGCGACATACATACCGTACAGTCTGTGAAATCCAGGTTGTCACAAAATGCTCAATAAACAGTAACATCATGTGACAGCAGTGATGGATGAAGTACTCAGATCCTTTACTGCATGAAAAGTCCTACTACAGTAAAAGTATGTTAAAGTATTGCAGTAAAAGTTGTCACATCCTGCCTGGACTTTGTGTGTTTGGACTCTTTGTGTTTTTGTGTTCTTTGGGGTTTCCTGTGTTGCACTTCTGTTGACTCCTGGTCCGGAGCAGGTTATGTTCTGAGTTTCAGCTTAAATCGGCAATAAAAAGCGCTGCCCACTAACTACCTGATTTGCTGCCAAGTCCGTTCAACACTGCTGGTACTGCAGCTATTAGAACACCGATTAGAATATTGATTAGTCTTTTATCAGACTTACCATTGATTTGATGTCATATTGTAAATTTGTAATGGTGCAAGAGGTTAGGGTTACTGTGGGATTTTGTTACAATAGATCAAACTGTATTTCAAATAAAAACAAATTAATAAAAAACAAAAAAATAATTAAGAAGTACTTTGATAAAAAAATAAAATAAAATTGATTAGTCTATCGGTATTTATCAGAAGCCAGTTCAACATATCCAGGCTTTCTTTGTGTGAGTGGGCTTGACAAACTCTAAACTCTCAGTCAGAGATAAGTGGTATCACTACGGTGGATATGAACTTTCTTTGTTAACTCAGGCTTTCTGCTTCAGGCTCTGTGCGCGTCCCCATAAAAGGGGGTGTTTGGCGTCACTTGACTCTTTTTCCGTACAAAATGGACCAATCACGTGCTGCCTGCTTCAGTCAGGAGGAACAGGTCATTATAACAGAGAGATATGAATAATATAAACACATTATCACAGCAAGAAGCAACGCTGTTGCTGCAAATAAGGCGAGAGATGAATGCTGGCAGAAAACTGCTGATCGTGTAAATCTGTTAATTAAAACACTAATTCATTAATTTATTAATTATGTAATTAGTTTATACACATATTTTACCACTCAGTGTACTCCTCGTGCCTCCCACATCCAAAGCTCTCAAACTTTAAACTTGATGCAGCAGATTTAAACATTATACTGTCTGACTCTGTCCCATAATGAAGGATCAGTGGAAACCACTTTAGGTTCTTGCTGAATCAAAGTTAAATTAATATTATAGATTTAATAATATCTGTGACAAATACCAATAGACTAATCCATTTTATTTTATTATTTTTGTTCAAAGTATTTCTTCATTAGTTTTTTGTTTTTATTATTTCTTTTTATTATTTGAAATACAGTTTGATCTGTTGTAACAAAATCCCTCAGTAACCCAAACCTCTTGCACCATTACACATTTACAATATGACATATCAAATCAATGATAAGTCTGATAAAAGACTAATCAATTTTCTAATCGGTGTTCTAATACCTGCAGTAGACACAGTGTTAAATGGACTTGGCAGCAAATCAGGTAGTTAGTGAAAGGGCAGTGCTTTTTATTGCCAATTAAGCCGAAACTCGGAACATAACCTGCTCCGGACCAGGTTAAGTTTGCAATATAAGTTACCATGGTGATGTAGCAGGTTAAAAGAGAGCCACCTTCATGACATTGAAAACCCTGCAGGCTCAACATACCTCGCTAACCCACTAACCTCGCTCAGTAGTACACCCTTCTGCTCTGCTCCCTGTGTTTCTGTCTGTTCGCTCCCCTCTCCTGAGTTCTCTACTCATCTCCCCACCTGCACCTCATCTCCTAGTTCAGTTACTTTTTAAGTCCTGGTTTTCTGTTCAGTCTCTGTTGGATTGTTTGTTCTGCTCTGTTTAGCCCTGTTCTGTCCTCGACCATTTCAACATTAAAGAAGATTTTCGTTGTCCCTGCATTTCAGTCTATTGATGCTACTCCACATGACAGAAGTAGTGGTTTGGTCCCTCTGACTGATATATTTTATATATATTTTTATATACTTTGACACTCAACTGCTCAGAATTCCCTTATCCTACAGACGCCATTCGAACTTTAAAATGCACTGAATCTAAGCTGGCTGGCAGAGAGATGCTGTCAGTTTGGTGGTTAGAGCAGAAATGATGGAGAGCTGCCTTCCCTCCTATTTATAACTTGCCCTTCTAACTGAATTTTTCCCTTCTTTGTGAAATTGGATTTTTAGTTTTTAGGAATGGTTTTGTTAATTTTGTCTGTTTTTAACCCTGTATATGCCAATCTATTGTATTTATTTATTTATGAAATTAACTAATTGAATCCTGTTTTAACATGGTATTTATTAAATCAATGAATTAAATGTAATTTAATCTGTAAATGATGAATTGAACTTTAATTATAGCAGGGGAGGGGGTGGGGTTGGGTTTAGGGCAGGGGGGTGGGGTTAGGGTTAGGGCAGGGGATGGGGGTTAGGGTGGGGGAACTGAGCCCCACCCCCAACTGAGTGGGGGAAGGGAGGTGCACAGTCCATCCCCCGGAAGGCCCCCTGTCCCCGGTCCCAGGAGGACTGGAACCAGCTTCCCCCCCGCTGCTTGCGTGGTCCTGTGGGCTCTACACGCCTGCGGGAGCGACCACGGTTTTTCCCGCGGCGTACCGTGATCCACTCATAGTCATGAGCGCCGCTCATGGCCATGAGTTAGGGCTTTTTGTTTTTTTATTAAACTTTTTTTGAAAAATTAAAAGTCAACTAAAACTATTTATTATTAATTTGTGTGTGCCTATACACTGCAACGTTTCGACCCCTCTGGGTCTTCCTCAGGCAGAGGCACAACAAAAAGAAAAAGGAAAATGCACTAAATCTGAGCTGGCTGGCAGAAAGATGCTGTCAGTTTGGTGGTTAGAGCAGAAATGATGGAGAGCTGCCTTCCCTCCTATTTATAACTTGCCCTCCTAAGTGAATTTTTTGCTTCTTTGTGAAATTGGATTTTTAGTTTTTAGAAATGGTATTGTTAATTGTGTCTGTTTTTAAGGGTTAGGGTTAGGGTTAGGGTTGGGTTAGAGGGTTAGGGTTAGGGGTTAGGGTCAGGGGTAGGGTTAGGGTTAGGGGAATTGGAGAAATCCGGCAACCTGACAACGTCAAGTTCCATGTAATGCACGGGCCATCCTAGAGAGGGCATACGGTGGCTCTCACTGTTCATTCAAGCCCCAGGGATATTTTGTACCAAGTGTATTAATCCATAATCTTTCTTGTTTTTGGCGTACAGAATCTGTCCATATAGGATTAGTTTGTAGTCCCATGACCCTGAGTGACTCTAATTTGTGTTGAATGAAATGTTGAACAAGATGTGTGTCAGTCCTCTTTTGGTGCCTGATGTATCTGTGTTGGATTAATCTGGTTTGGATCGAATTTTTGGTTTCTCCAACATATTTCATATTACACTTGGAACAATAAATGAGATACACACAGTTCTTGGTTTTGATACAGAGGAGAGAGCCAAGTTTAATTTTCATTTTAGATCTCAAATTGGTAACAGAGAACAAATGTTTAAATTCCACACTTCGTTTCTTCATGGTGTTCTTAATTGGTTTTAACTTACTATGTACTAATAGGTCCTGCAGATTCTGGTTCCTGCGATATGCTGCAATGATTTTATATTTCTGGAGCACTCTGGTATTATCTAAAAATTGGGCATAGTTTTTTCTCAGAATTTGCATCAAGTTCAGACTCTGTTTGGAGTAAGTTATAATTAGAGGAATTAGATTGGGTTTATTTTCATCACTACCTGTTTTGGGATCTAAAAAGGTTTTCCGTATATTCCTTAGAAAGGAGCGAGAGTATTCTCGGTGTCTTAAAGCTCGAAATAAAATTGATGTGGCCTCCTCAAAGTCTTGCTTTTGACTGCAAATTCTATGAAAATGAAGTAATTGAGAACGTATTAATCCCTTGTAGGTGTGACGTGGGTGAAAACTGTTTTTCCACAAGAGGGCATGTGTATCTGTTTCCTTGAAATAAACCTTAAAATCTAATTTTCCTGTTGTTGTGAAGTTTGTTCCTTTGAATGTTGTAACATCTAAGAAATTAATTGAGTTCTCATCCACTGTATATTTCACCTTAATCGAGGGATGGTGGTTATCTAGTAACTCAATAAAGTGATCAAAATCTGCCCTAGAGTGGGTCCAGGTGCCCCAGATGTAATCTAAGAATCTGTAATAGTGAAGTGGTTTTAGTGGTGCTTTGGCTAATGCAGATTCCTCCCAATCAGCCATGAAAATATTGGCATATGAAGGTGCAAATCTTTTGCCCATTGCTGTTCCACTGATTTGTAAATAATATTCATTATCAAATTCAAAATCATTCCTAGTTAAATTATTTCCAATAGTTTGATCAAGTGGCTGTCAGGTCTTTTTGGGTCTGGAAACTTATTTAAATATTTTTTGATAGTTTCAATGCCAGATTTAGTTTCTATATTTGTATAAAGACTGTCAATGTCTATGGTAAACAAAATGCAATTTGTTGATAAATGGAGCTTTTTGATTTTCTCCAGAAAATCGTACGTGTCCTTGATATAACTAGGATGCTTGACCGAAATTGGATTCAAATAATATTCTATAAATTCTGCTGTTTAATATGTTTCACTATTACAGTCTGAGACAATGGGGCGACCTGGAGGTATTTCAAAGGGTTTGCTCCATTTTGCAGGATCTTTATGAATCTTGGGTAATAGGTAAAACCTCCTGGGGCGTGGATCCATACTACCTAGTAAGTACTGTTTTTGTTTTTGGTTAATAAAACCCTCTGTGTACATTTGTTCCAGAATCTGATTCACCATGGTTATGGTTTCATAAAAAATGGGGCCCTGAAGTTTCTTGTAATGCTTGGGATTATTAAGCTGCCTCTGAGCCTCCCACTTATATTGTTCTCTGTCCATAATTACAACAGCACTGCCTTTATCCACCGGTTTGATAATGATATGGCTGTTATTTTTCAATTGTTTTAATGCCATCGTTTCTGCTGGGGATAAGTTAGGTCTGTCTTTTGTCCTCCAGTTAAGATTTTTTATGGCATATAGATCAGCTTGAATTAAAGACCTGATTGGTGGTGGTAAGGATCCTAAATTTGGTGTCCAATTAGAATTAGCTGTGAATGGTAAGCATTCTTTTTTCCTTTTTCCTTCAAAATAAGTGGCTAATTTAAGTCCTCTATGATAATCTTGAATGTCAATCATCATTTGTGCCTTCTGGTTTTTATGAATTTTAATTGTGGGTATGAAAGTCAAGCCCTTATTCAATAATTTTAATTGTGCTGTTGTCGGTTTGAAATTTTTTGCCAGAACCATGACGTTGTTAAAGGCAGTGCTGTTGTCCCCTTTGTTGTTGTTTGACATATGATCCTGTACAAGATCTGTGACAGTTTCAGCAGTAGAACCAACATAGTCCGTGGTAGAGTCCTTTTTAGCAGTTTCGGACTTTTTAACAGTCAGGAGATCACCAAGAGCGTTTCTGTTATCATACTCAGTCTGTATACCTATCCCACTGCCCGCGATCGGTCTTAGTGGGCTGTCAAGTTTAACTTTTTGGTCCAGTGGTTCAGCATAGCTGTAGCTGTTTCCGCTGTCCAATGAATATTGTCTTTTTCAGTTTCAAAGTCACTGTCCGGTAATGGTGGCAGGAACAGCATATTGGTCCTGATATGCTCGTTCATGATGGCCACATTGTCTTGTATCCTCTTTGGTAGGTTTTTGGAGTAGTTTATAATAGGGATCCAAATCTCAGCAGCTGGAAAAGTCGTCTTGGCCATCCTTAGGGCTTTCTGCATTTGCTTGATTGCTGTCTCCTTAGGTTTTTGTTATCTGTTATTCAAGCCAGCTGCCAGGATCACTTTCTCCACCGTTGATGTGGGTTTAAGTTTAGCCACTATGGCTTCAATGTGTCTGAACTGGGCACCTGGATAGCTTTCTATCTGGAGATCAGGATTGCTGTATTGGAGGATTCTGCTGAGATTGGAGTCCCCCATAATCAACCATTTCTTGTGGACTCTGATTTTCCAGTCCACCGGGTTCAGTTCTGGGATGAGAGTGAGTGTCTGTGAGGTTTTTGCACAGGTAGTGACTCCGTTGTGTCCGTTTGTTCAGTAGATTCCATGTGTTCTGTTAGGTCCACTATTTCGGAGTTTGTATCCTCCTCTTCTGCATTGGGTTCTCCAGTGGGAGTGGAGGTCTCCTGAAAAGTGTGTGTGGCTGTGTCCCCATTAGTGGGGGTCTCAAAAGAGTCCTCCTCATGAGTGGAGAATTCCTCCTCCTGAAGTGAGGGGTCTGTCTCATCACTAGAGGGGTCTACCTCATGCAGGGAGAGGTTGTCAGGTGGTGGTTCATGAACCAGAACTGTCTGATTTGGTTTTACTGGTTCTGAAAGTTTGGATTTTACTGGTGGAGTAGGTCGTGCCAGGCTCTGTGAAGGTGTTGGGCCCAGTCCCAGTATTGGGTCATCTTGTGCTATGACACAAGGGTTAGTCACTGTGGGCCTCCTGTGGGGCTTGGGGCTGTCACATGGTGGAGGTGCGCATGGAGACCAAGTGTGGTCTGACATGGGAGAGGTCCCCGTGTCCACTGTGATTAGAGGGGGGAAGGCATCCCCTGAAAACATTTCTTCATCCCGTGAGGGACCCCATTTGTGTATTCCTATTATGTTTGGTCTTATCCATGGTTTTGGATTTTGGTTGTCTCTGGTCTTGTTTCAGCAGTGAGACTATGTGTATCTCTGCTTTCTCAATAGTCTCATCTGTCATTCTGCGTTGGAATTGTCTTTTGGACCATCTGATGGCCACTTCAAAGGCAACCTGCCAGTCAGGAGTGAGGATTTTTTCCAGTTCAGTCAAGGTCTGTTCTATGCCTTCTGTGTAATGGTTTTCTAAGATCAGCTGTGTGGTGAAGGCCCAGTTGTGGGCATTGCCCTCCAATAGTTCTTTGGTTTTATCAGTCATGGAGGCTGGTTTAATAATGTCCTTTAAATAGTCTGTTAGTCTCCTGAAGGTGACAGGTTGTTTGTTGTTGTCCGTATCGTTTTTGATGGAAACATTATGCAGGTGATGTATTTGTCTGATCAGGTTATACATCTTGCGGATCTGTGGTTTCAGTTCAACGCTATCTGGAGTTATGTTTCCATGTTCTGGTGTCTGGGTTCTGTTTGTTGTTGTTGGAGGGTTCCTAGGGAACCACTGTTTATTTTTCCAATCCTGTGATCTGTGTGTGTTTTGTTTTGGTGGGTTCCTGTTGAACCATTGTCCGTTTCCTGAATAGAGTCTTTGATGTTTGCCGCTATCCTCAAAATAGCGCTGACGCCTGGGATAGGAAATGTCTCCACGTCTGGATGCTGTTTCCTCCATCCTGGGTCTTGGTCCGGTCCAGTAAGATGTTTTGACTACATCCGCGTAGGTGCGGGGACGTCCTCTTTCTGTAGAATCATTTTCTGGATAGTTGATGCGTTGGCGTGGTCTGTTCCATGGTCTGCCATATCGTACCACCATCCAGTCATCCATCTCTGTTGGGTGATTAAGCCCGTCGCAACATTTTGATATTTCAATATCTTCCTCAGGCTCGGGCTTAATGTGTCCAGTCCGGTGGGAGTCAGAATTGCTCCGTAGGTAGAAGTTGGGATGAGAGTGAAGCCGCCACTGTCACCCTGTGACCAGTCATCTCTGTTAAGAGCCTTGAAAAAGGCTTTCTATATAAAATAAAAAATGATAAAGAATAAAAGGATAAATTAATTTTAAATTAAATTAATTAACTGTTTTCTTTTCCTTCATTAATTGAAGTCCCATATTATATATATATATATATATATATATATATATATATAGTATGTAATTATATTTATATATATATAGTATGTAATTCTAACCAAAAGTGTCTCTATTGAGAGTTACCATAAACATTCAAGCTTTAAAATCCTTCCAATTAAAATCAGTAATCGAAATATAGTGTGGCCTGTATAATACACCAAGGAGTAATTATAATGTCTCTTTGCGTTGTTATGATCTAGCCACTCTGAATTTTAAACAAAAGCATCTCCAATGAGAGTGTCTATAACCATTCTTGCTGGTTTTCATTTACAGATCACCCAAACTTAAATTAGTAAATCACAAGTATTCAATTAATTCTCAAAATTAATGAGTCTAGATCATGAGGTGTATAGATGTCCTTGTGTAAACATAATGCCCATATAGGGAAATAGTTACAATGTTGCCCTTATCTATCGCTAATTAAAGCATTGGCTGTAAATGTCGGTATTTTTAAAGATGGCGTTAGGGGTTAGGGTTAGGGTTAGGGTAGGGTTAGGGTTAGGGTTAGGGTTAGGGGGTTAGGGTTAGGGTTAGGGTTAGGGTTTAGGGTTTAGGGTTAGGGTTAGGGTTTAGGGTTAGGGTTAGGGTTAGGGGTTAGGGTTAGGGTTAGGGTGGGGGAACTGAACCCCACCCCCAACTGAGTGGGGGAAGGGAGGCGCACGGTCCATCCCCCGGAAGGCCCCCTGTCCCCGGTCCCAGGAGGACTGGAACCAGCTTCCCCCCCGCTGCTTGCGTGGTCCTGTGGGCTCTACACGCCCGCGGGAGCGACCACGGTTTCTCCCACGGCGTACCGTGATCCACTCATAGTCATGAGCGCCGCTCATGGCCATGAGTTAGGGCTTTTTGTTTTTTTGTTTTTCTCTAAATTAACTTAAAATATAAAAGCAAATTTAACAAGGACAAAAAATAAAAAACTTTTTTTGAAAAATTAAAAGTCAACTAAAATTATTTATTATTAATTTGTGTGTGTGTGCCTATATGCTGCAACGTTTCGACCCCTCTGGGTCTTCCTCAGGCAGAGGCACAACAAAAAGAAAAAGGAAAATGCACTGAATCTAAGCTGGCTGGCAGAAAGATGTTGTCAGTTTGGTGGTTAGAGCAGAAATGATGGGGAGCTGCCTTCCCTCCTATTTATAACTTGCCCTCCTGACTGAATTTTTTGCTTTTTTGTGAAATTGGATTTTTAGTTTTTAGAAATGGTTACTTGTGTCTGTTTTTAACCCTGTATATGCCAATCTATTTATTTATTTATCTATTTATGAAATTAACTAATTGAATCCTGTTTTTAATATAATATTTATTAAATCAATAAATTAGATGTAATTTAATCCGTAAATGATAAATTGGACTTTATTAATTATAACGGGAGGGGTTGGGGTTAGGGCAAGGGGGTGGGGGGGGTTTGGGATTAGGGTAGGGTTAGGGCAGGGGTGGGGCTAGGGCAGGGGGTGGGGTTAGGGTTAGGGCA
>NC_089527.1:16104-18604 GCF_963924715.1 Thunnus thynnus | reverse complement strand
ACCTCCCCACCTCCCCACTCTCTCATCCAATAACGCACAAACATTCTCACAAAAACAGAGCAGAGAAAGCTGCCGCGATGCTTGTTTTGTCTGAGGCAGACGCACATTTCATGCAGTTTTTTCTAAGGAAAGAGAGCAGGCTGGTTCACTTAATGTGATAATAAGCACAATAGAAAACCTCAACTTGGACTTGATCTAAAAGTGGAGGCTACCTGATGGTCTGAACTTGTTGTTTGTTGTTGTTGTTTTTTCCGTGTTTCTTGTCGTGTCTGATTATGATGCCCTTTAAGTTCTCCAAGGAGAAGTTCTGGTTGGAGCCGCCGTCGGACAACCTGAGGAAGCAGCTGGAGGAGGAGCTGAAGCTGAGCGGCACGAACCTGAGGAGCCACGCCTGGTACCACGGACGCATCCCCTGGGAGGTCCGCCTGCCACACACACACACACACACGCACGCACACACACGCGCACGCACACACACACACACACACACACACACACACACACACACATACACCACACACACACACACACCACACACACAATTCAATGACACACACCTGTATTGCTACAACTAACGATTATGTTCATTGTCGATTAATTCCTGATTATTTTCTCGATTAATGGATTAGTTGTTGATGACGACGTCTTCAGATGTCTTGTTTTGTCCTCATCTCAAAAATATTCAGTTTACTGTCACAGACGACTAAAGAAACCAGGAAATATTCACATTTGAGAAGCTGGAATCAGAAAACTTGGACATTTTTCTTCTTAAAAAGACTCCAAATGATTAATTGATCATCAAAACAGTTCATCACTAAACTCTACACACTGCACCTTTAAAACAAAAATATACAGTATATGTAAATAATTATAATGGAAAAAATTTAAACAATTTTACTATTAAATATATATATATATGTATACTGTATATGTGGGACACAGCTGTGTAAAGGTGAGTTTTTAACCAGGATTTAAAAGTAGGAATAAAAGTGGATGATCTGACATTGAGGGGTTTTTACAGGAAAGAAAGCATAACTATAACCAAAACCAAACTGTAACCTTAAAGATCATGTGTCTTAAATATAAAGTTTACCTCTTTAGAAATTTCTCCTCAGTGTTTCTCCTCATTCTCAGTGTTTGTGCACTGAAGGCTTCAAGTTTGCACACATACTGGACCATGATTGGCTCCAAACTGGTTGTGATGTCACAAAATCACCCCGTACGTACACGGCTGAGAGAGAAACTTTCAACCTTAAGCACATAAATGTGAAAGCAAACTCTGCACATTATTTACCCCTAACTGCAATCAAAACAATCTGACGTATCCTTTACCTACAAAAACTGAACTAACACAAAACATGGTTGGAGCAGGAAAAACACAAATCTATTGTGAATATTCACATGTGAAACATGTGAAACATGTGAATATTGATTAAAATATCTCCTCAGGTGTCGGAGAGCCTGGTGGTGAGCCATGGTGACTTCCTCATCAGGGACTCTCAGTCCAGTCAGGGCGACTTTGTCCTCACCAGCCACTGGGACCAGAAAACACTCCACTTCCTCATCAAGAAGAAGGTGGTGCAGTCCGGCGAAACGTACACTCGGGTCCAGTACAGCCTGGAGGAGGAGGCCTTCGACTCCTTACCGGCCCTCGTTCACTTCTATGCGGGCAGCAAAGCGGCTCTGACCCGGTGGAGCGGGGCTCAGATTCACCGGCCGGTCAACAGGACGTTACCGCTGAGCTACATGGAGACGGCTTTCTGCACCGCCGTCAGCCCGCCGTCCTGCCACAGAGGGCTGAGGGACGGCAGCCTGAGTGGAGAGGAGGGGGTCTGTCCCAGAAGGTGAGGCTTCATTTAAAATATCAAACACAATATTAAACAAGAACATCGAGAACCGGTTTTGTATTATTCAGAGGAGCAGAAAAGTTTCTCAGTGACATAACATGGCATCACAGGAGATTTCTGATGACTGATATATTGATATTTGCTTCATATTTTATATTTAGAGATCAAACATTTGCCTTTATTAGACATTAGAAAGGAAACTTGGTCAAGAAGCAAATGTTTGTAATGGGAAAAAATAATAATTTCTACCAACTAATGGTTATTTACATTACTGATTTAAAAAGTTGGATATTTTTTATTGATTAATGAACTGTTAAATCTATAAAATGTCAGAAAATATTCAAATATACCCGCTACAATTTCCTAGAGCCCAATTTGACGTCTTCAGATGTCTTACTTTGTGCAATCAGCAGCCCAAAACCCAAAGATGTTTTTAATACGATGATATAAAATAGAGAAAAGCTGCATATTCTCACACTGGAGAAGCTGGAAACCAGAGAATTTTGAGTCATAAATGACGTCATTTTCTGTCGATCGACTGATCGATTAGTCAACTCAGCAGTAAGTTTAAATGATCGGTTTGTTGTCTCCTCTTTAATCGCTTATAAAACTGAATAAAATAGTCAAATTATAATGTGACATCCTGTTTTCTA
>NC_089527.1:0-15904 GCF_963924715.1 Thunnus thynnus | reverse complement strand
GCCGCAACCTGGTGACATCATCATAATGACATCATCATAATGACATCATTAACAACAACATGAGTCAGGAAGTTTGTTCCTGATCTTTGGGAACAGACGACACAAAACACCTCGAGTCACATTTTCAATAAGAAACGATTGTTAATAAGATCAATACTTTTAAAGTGATCAGCCAATAAACACGGATCGATCTCAGACTGTGTCCAGTTATCTTCAGTCACTTATAAAAATCATTTTATCTTCATAAAGTCTTACGGCCTCACCACCCTGCACACGTGGGATCTCTTGTGATGTGGGAAGCTGAGCAGGATGGGGCCTGGTTAGTACTTGGATGGGAGACCTCCTGGGAATACCAGGAGCTGTGAGCTGTCTCTCTCCTCTCTCCTCCTGTTGCTTTCTGCAGGTATTTCTGCCTCCAGAGCTGCTCAACACCCACTGCTACAATTATTATTATTAGTCTTATTATGATTATTACCATTATTATTACTATACATCTCTATGTGGAACTTGCATTGTTCTCTCTCTCCTCTCAACCGGTCGGTAGATGATGGCCGCCCACCCAGAGCCGCTAAATATTACATCTATAAATAAATATAATAGTTGTAAATTAAAAACAAGCAGCTCAGTCTACCCAGCATGCTTCACTCCCTCAGCTGTCTTACCGTAGGCGGCGCCGACGAAGGCGAAGCAGGAGAGGATCCACAGGAAGACCATGGCTCGAACATGACAGCTCCGTCTGAGAGACGAACCTTTATACAGACGAGGAGCGACAGGATTGGACAGGAGGGACGTGTGTGTGTGTGTGTGTGTGTGTGTGTGTGTGTGTGTGTCCGTGTGTTTGTGTTTGTGTGTGTGTGTGTGTGTGTGTTTCTATGGTGCAACCACTGTTCTGTGTAATTAACGGAGAAGATGTGCAGGAAGATCTTGTGAAACATATTTATGTAAAAGTCTCTGATGTCTGTTGTGAAAACTTCCACAGTTAAACGTGTGACAGTAGTTTTGTGTCATTGAAGTTTTCACCAAACTGCAGCCGTCTGTGGTTTGCAAATGTATAAGTGAGTCACTGAGAAGGACTTGTAGTGATATGTGGCTGATCAAGTTTGTAATTATTGGGTTTGATCAGTTATTGTGACAGTATTATTGATGTTAAAGCCATCTTACAGCAGTAGTGAGCAGACTGGTGGTGAAGTAATCTATCATTATAAATAAAACTGATCCCGTGTGTTTAACCTCTATAAATGCTGGTTCACTTTTAACTGGCTCAGTATGTTTTGGTATTTTTGCTTTGGGATCCTCTGTTTCAGCTTGGTGTTATTTAGGCAAAGCTACGAGCTGCTGCATATTCTAAAATAAATGCTACTGTAGGTGCAGAATGTTACAGTTCAGTTTTATTTTGCAGGCTTGTGCTACAGCCACTGATGTTGAATGTCCTGTGATACCAGCTGGCTTTATTGTCCAAGGTAATATCAGTGTTTAATATAAACCTCACATTGCCAGTCTTTGCACAGTAAGACATGATGGGTACATGTGGTTGAGTTTCAGGGGACATAATGAAGCGGAGGGAAGGGATGTCGTCTGTTGAAGGTCAAGTGCTCGTGGGACTTCAGGTCTTCACCTTTGGTTTGGCTGCATTCTTTGCAAACTACAACAGTTTATTCTGCACTATGCAGAAGATGCCTCATGAATTTATCCAAAAGTAATGTAATAATCTTTAAATGAATCTTGTATTTGGGTGCTGACTAGTTCTTTGATCATTCCAGCTAATGTTTCTACTGCTTTTTACTTGTTGCTAACTAGTGCTGGGCGGTAGGACCAAACATTTGTATCACAGTATTTTTGTTTTTGAATGACTGGGCCTTTATATAGGTTCATAGTGGCTTATTCTACTGTTAGGAGTAAACAGAGTTTACATCAAGCACTTCAAAAGTTTGAGTCTGAGTCTGAGTGAACCGAACCACACACATCACATATTCATCCAAACACACTGGTGTGTTCACATGTATGAGGCTGACTGACTGTAAGGAAACTAAAACAACGTACAGTAACGGTTACCTGGGAGAAACTGCTGGTGTTCCTGCGGTCACTGCTCTCCTCTGCAGTCGGACCTGCTGCTGCCAGACTGTGTAACTACTACATATGGATTTACAGCGTTTGTCAATATTGTCGTCCAGGAGGCAAATTTACGAATCCTACTATGGCGAAGGCATGAGCCGCCCTACTCTGCCTCTGATTGGCTAGTACTCGTTGCCTTCGGTGGTTGTTATGGTTAGGTTTAGGCATGAGGAGTGAGATTGGTTAGGGTTAGGGTAAGAATATCAGGGTAAGCCAATCAGAGGCAGAGTAGGGCAGGTGATGCCTTCGCAATAGTAGGATTCGTAAATTTGCATCCTGCAGATGGTTTCACCTCCACAAAATCAACTGGAAGAAAAGAGCGAGGCCGGCTGGATGAAACAGCGGTAACGTTAGTCCATTAAAACTGCACAGTGTGTATCTTGTCATTTTATTCTTGCAATTTGGAAACTTGCAGACATGAACCATTTTATTTCATCTTCAAAGTTGCTGCTTCTCTATGTTTACACATAAAAACAAACCGACTTGCAAACGGCCCTGCATGTAGTTAGCCATAATGCTACTACAGGAGGCTAGTTCCTGTGTTTACTTTCATTCAAACACAAACCTTTGAAGCGGTGTAGGAGAATGAGTGCCAGGTCACGGTGACCTGTACCAATGCCAAACATGTCAGTCCACCGAACCAAAACAGGAGACATCTGGAGATATTGGGAAAGAGGCGGAATACCACACACACATAGTGCAGAGATGCCCACTCAAATTTGGTTAAAGTCTAAAGTTAAGTGAAACTGAGAAATGTCCCATTCTTCTTTAGAATTTAGGATAGCCAAAAAGTCTGCTAAACAGTATGAGACTTGTCACGCAACTTGAACACATACACACACACAGCCTGTCTTCAGTATAAAAGGCATGTCACGTTCTGTAATGTTGGAATTTTCTCTGTCTACGTTGTCTGGTGAGCCGTTGTGAAATAAAAGAGATTCCCCATCTGACACCTGTGTCTCGACCATCTGATTCCTCTGTTGTCCACCTCTTTCTGCCACAACAGCGGTTCATGTTAAAATCATGTTTATTTCTAAAGTAGTAGGAGGCTGAAGGAGGTTGTCCCGATAACCATCATTATACTTGAGGCCTTGTTCAGTTTTTCAAACCACAGAAAAATGTGAAAGATTATTAACCACCAGCCAAATTTGACTGATTAAAAAAATCACCAAGTTTATAAAACTAGGTTTCAAAATTGTGGAAAAACAAGCAGTGGGGGTGGGGGTGTGTCCACTGAAGGTGCTGAAACCACTGAAACTGAACAGTCGGAGCCTCTGAACTCAACAACGCTCATGCCGAACTCCCATAAAAAATATACAATTTAAAATAGGCCTCGTTTCTAAGTGTAAGACAAGCAACATGGATGATATTTTGGGCGGTCATCCGCTAATCGGAAGATCGGCGGTTCGTTTCCTGATTCCAGTCCGCATGTGGATGTGTCCTTGGGCAAGATACTGAAGCCTGAATTGCTCCTGATGGCTATTCCATCAGTGTGTGAATGATTACATTTCCTCCGATGGGCAGGTTGGGACCGTACATGGCAGCCCCGTACCCATTCAGCATATGAATGGGTGAATGTGACTCGTAGTGTAAAAAACACTTTGAGTGCTTGGAAGACTAGAAAGGTGCTGTACAAGTACAGTCCATTTACCATTTACCATTTATTTCAAAAATAAAATAACGCTAGGAGCCACTGCTTAATTCAGAACTTATTTTGTAGGTAAATGTGGACTTATTTCAGTAAAAACTTAAATGAGTAGTTAACAAGTGATCCATTGTCAGTCATTGTCATATTAAAGTGTCATTTATGTCAATGGAGTTCAGTGTCAACGTTACTCACTTGTGTGCTGAAAAGCGCCAGCGAGGGTCTGGATGTAACAGCCGCAGGCGTGTGTCTGTAGTGAGGGCGAAGACACCGGAGTAACGTCCGCAACGCAGCCCGAGACAGCGAGGATGAGACTGGACAGAGTGCAGTCAGCCACTAAGTTACAGTCCGTTTCATTTGGTCGCCTGTCGATGGCGTCATACCCCCTCTACCAAAGAGTATATGTAGTATATGTGTCATGCAGCACTGTTGTTGTTGTCCGCCACAATGACGTCTACCAAAGAGTATACATGTACAAGATAATATGCTGGTGTAATGGTTTCTGCCTTCAGATAACCGATACCCCCTGCCGATGTGGATAAGGCACTGGCAGACGGCTGTCCTCTACCTCTGACCGAGGTATCGAACGTGTTCCCAAAATCTACACAGAAGACCATCCTCGCCTTGTTTAGGGAACCAGAGTTCAGCCTGGCTTCTATAATCACCAGCTGTCACTGAACCTCTCTAAACGGGCCTATTTACTCAGGAATACCTGACAGCAGGGTCGCAACAAAGTGTATCGGTGCAAATAGGTGTTGGAGGTTTGAAAGTCCTCCAAGATGGCCTCTAACAGGTGATCACTGGAGGAGGCCCACCCTGATGGTCGAGGGCTTCGATGTCCTGGCCCTAACAGTTTAGCCAATTAAACTATAATAAACCGTTCAACCTGATTCTGAACTCTGTCACATCTTATCATATCAATTATCACAATTACAATTCTGTTAATTAAAAAACATTGCAAGTTTATCCTTAGCAAATTTCATTATAAAGACCTCAGAGATGAGCAAAGACAGGAACTATGGTTGGAGTGTATAAAAATACTAACCAGTTTTATTTGTTTTCTCCAAAAATGAGTAACATAAAATACAAAAAGTAAAACATAAAAGCTTGAGTAAAAAGTTAAAGATTCGAAAAGACAAACTGACAAAAGGACCTCAAGTGACGACCCAAAAAGAGAGACCCCCGTCTCTCTTGGCTCTTCTTTTTATATCAATACATCTCCCCCTTCTTACATTCCTACATCCATATCCAGAACATCTACCAGCTACATACTGATGTTTTATGATGAGAAATCGGTGACCTTTCTTTGACTGTCACTTACAACACATTCCATGGAACATTTGAAACTTCTATTTTTTTACGTTTGAGGTTAAATTTAGGGATGTCTCCTCGCTGCAATAAACCGCAGCTTCTCCTTGGGCCTCAGGTTTGTTTAGTCTCACATGAAAGTTCAGATGTAGTTCACCAAAAATCGTGCAAGTTCTGCACAAATGGTGTAAGACATGGTGTTTTGACATATCACCAATTATAATTAAATAATGTAGTCAGAGGTATGTTTGAGTGGAGTTCATCTCAGCCACTTAGAGTGGAGCTTTCAACACTCATCATAGGTCATAAATTGACCTTTATTCAGTTTTAAGCCACACTTTAACAAAGAACGTTTTAGATCTTGGTTGTTTTTAACTGAATCTTTTAACCAGATGAAGGATTTTAGTCATCGTCTGGATCTTGAGTTGTCATAGTAACAAGCTGAGCAAACGTTAGCAGCAGCTCAGCTCGCAGCCCCTCCTTACATCCTGTGTCCACTGAACAGCGTCGGAGAAACACTGATTTTTAAAAAAATAACAGCAAAATTTCAGTAAGCCACACAAATAATAACCTTTCAATGTTCGAAGGGGGTGTAGGATGAAGTAGAGAACTTTTCTAGTCCTACCCCCTTTTTTTACTTTATGTTTTTTAATTTACTTCATCAATAAAGTCAAAGCTGAAAAAAACATTCAGAACAACACAAGAGAATAAATTTAACTTGCATAGAAACAATAACAACAAACAAAAACAACACAAGTCAAAAAGACACTCTGTACCAAATCATATTATTCCAGTCAAGCTCTATCTTCATTCATTCTATATCTGTTCAATATGTTATTTTTAAAGATTTGTTTCAACTTACTTAATGTTGTACATGTTTTCATTTCTTCACTACAGTTGTTCTATAGATTAACTCCCTTTGTTGTGATACAATGAAGTTTTGCATTAGTCCTCACTGTTTCTTGAACATACATATTCCTCTGAAATCATATTTACTTTCCCTCATTTGAAACAATCTTTGGATTCAGTTTGGTAACTGCTGATTTTTTACTCTGTACATGATTTGAATAGTTTGGAAATCAACCAGGTCCTTCAATTTCAGTGCATTTAGTTTTATGAAGAGTGGGTTTGTTGGTTCTCTGTAAGTGGTTTTATTTACGATTCTTATGGCTCTTTTTTGGAGGATGAAAATCGGATCTGTGTTTGTGTCATAAGCTTCGTCTACATCTTCCACATAGACTTTGTTCCAGTCTTGTATCATCAGATCTTTTTTAAAAGAATGAATTGCCCCTTCTGATTTTTGTCTAATTATTTTGTAAGTTGTCACATCTTTATTTGTTTTCTAACTGCAGATATTAATCCTCAGGACTCCACCAGTAGCCTACTTGTGTCCAGAAAAGAGCTTGTAAAGTCTGACTTCCTGTCTGTACTGTACATTGATGCACCTGATGTGTGTTGGCCTTTAGACTTCAGATCTGTGGACACCTTTAAAAAGCAGCAGAAGACCCACCTCTTTACACCTGCCTTTGAGCAGTGTTCTTTCTCTCTATTTTATATATGATCTTTATATTGTGTCTCTTTTTGGTCTTTCTTTGTTTTACTTCACCCTGACTGCAGCAATTCTATTGAAATGAATAGATTGAGTTTGTTGTGAGGTCGCAGTATCACAGTGACAACAGCTGCTGTTTTGTAACAGAAGGTCAAGTCAGATTTTAAAAAAAGAATTACAAGAAGAATAAAATGTCTGCTTCTGTAAATGTGTTCCAGTAATGTGACAGTTTGACATTAAACCCTGAAGAGTTTTGGTTTAGAAGAGACGAGGATCAGGATGAAATAGTATCAAATAAATAAAGTGGCTGCTTGTTGTGAGGTTGATAAAGTGTTCAGCAGCAGCTTTCATGTCTTCTGGACTTTAAATGTGTGTAAAATTCACATGAAGGCAGCCGTTGGGACACCTTGTGGCATTTTGAAATGTGGCGACACTCGTATAAAGTTCCTCATTTAACAAACCTCACCTGTGAGAAGCTGCTGAACGCTTTAACTTGTGAAAGACGTTTCACCATCCTGTTCATGTGACAAAGTGTCTCTGAGCAAGTTGCTCTCACGTGTCAAGCCAGCATCGGTATGTGTGTGTGTGTGTGTGTGTGTGTGTGTGAGTGTGTGTGAGTGTGTGTGTGTGTGTGTGTGAGTGTGTGTATGTGTATGTGTGTGTGTGTGTGAGTGTGTGTGTGCGTGTGTGTATGTGTGTGTGTGTGTGTGTGTGTGTGAGTGTGAGTGTGTGTGAGTGTGTGTGTGAGTGTGTGTGTGTGTGTATGTGTGTGTGTGTGTGAGTGTGTGTGTGTGCGTATGTGTGTGTGTGTGTGTGTGAGTGTGTGTGAGTGTGAGTGTGTGTGTGTGTGTGTGTGTGTGTGAGTGTGTGTGAGTGTGAGTGTGTGTGGGTGTGAATGTGTGTGTGTGTGTGTGTGTGTGTGTATGTGTGTGTGTGTGTGAGTGTGTGTGTGTGCGTATGTGTGTGTGTGTGTGTGTGAGTGTGTGTGAGTGTGAGTGTGTGTGTGTGTGTGTGTGTGTGTGAGTGTGTGTGAGTGTGAGTGTGTGTGGGTGTGAATGTGTGTGTGTGTGTGTGTGTGTGTGTGTGAGTGTGTGTGTGTGTGTGTGTGAGTGTGTGTATGTGTATGTGTGTGTGTGTGTGAGTGTGTGTGTGCGTGTGTGTATGTGTGTGTGTGTGTGTGTGTGTGTGTGTGTGACAAGATGGCAAAGGGGCCTGATGTGATGACGTCGTCGGTCTGTGACGCGGATGGGACTATGGGAGGAAGTCACGTCGCGCGAGAACCGGATGGCAGAAATGTGGCGGTGCATTGGTTAGACAGAAGCAAGACGGCGCCGCCTTGTGTACAGCGTCTCGCACTCACCCACTTCTGTGAAAAACACATGTGTCTGATGGCGGATAAGGAAAGACAAAGCGAAGCTTTGTCCGACGTTATCTGACCATCAGATGTGCAAAAGATGTGTGTGTGCGCGCGCGTGTATGTGTCAGTCAGAAGAGAGAGGGAAGGAAAGAAAGCGATCGTGAGAGGAAGAGAAGCGGTTCCTTTGTCCACAGACAGTGTGTGTACGGACGGCAGTCTGTAACGCACGTTGTCTGGTTTCTGACCGACAAAGCAACTTACTTCCTGACTCACGATGGCACAAACACAACAGTAGTCCCGAGCGGGACAAACACAAAACAGTCTAGCGTGGTGAACACAACTAAACAGGCAGCAAACTTAAAATACTCCTAAGAGTAAAGCAGGAAAAATGGACTCGGCGGTCCATCAACAACACAACAAACAATAGCAAAAGCTAAGAGCTAAATGCTAAACAACAGCAACTGATGCTGATAAGAACACACAACTAACACTGCCTCTGCCCAGACTTATGACTCTTACTTGGGTCGCTTCAGAAAGCGAGCAGGGTTTGTGTGCAGTCCGTCTTTATGTCCGGCTTTGTCCTGGGCTCGGATGCAGATGGTGGCCGTTCTCGCACGGTCGGCGAAAAGCACGGCAGCTGGCTCTCAGCGGCGTGGCGGAGAGAACAGCAGAGTCGACTCGGTGAAGAAGCGTTACTTCCTTCTCGAGGGAATTTGAGGACGCTGGTTGCAGCAGCGGTCTCTCTCGGATCCGGGAATATGTTCGGGTGAACACGGGCGAAGTCTTGTCTCGTACGGCGAGGGGAGTCTTTGATGAGGGGAAAACACGTGTGTGGGGTACACCCTTTAGTCAGCTGACGCACAGAGGAACAGGAGTTACCCCTAGCTCAGTGACATGGGAAAGGCGTGTGCTTCAGGGCATGTTCAGTTTTTAAAAGGGCAGTGATGTCATGGCTGTATCATCAGGACGCTCCGCTGTGCAGGAGCGCCTCCGCCAATGAGACTGTATGTTAACTGCTCCCTGCTGAGGTGTGAAAATCGCAAAGCATCCTTGGAAATGGAGTTTGCAATGGACTCCCATTGTCTGTAAGCATTTTTGGCGCTATTCCTTTTTCTCGGGGGAAACAAAGGAACAAGCACCTCGTGGTCAGGCCTCACAGGTTACATGTAGGCCTTCTCTGTGTGACCTCATGGTTTGAGGCCCAACATCCCCCCTTTGGTCTGAAGAGTGGGGTGCTGGCCACAATCTTCAGAGCAACCCAAGGGCCGAGTAGTCCCTGTGGGTTAGAAGTAACCTGGTGGTCACACAGTCCACGTGCTCCAGAGACAGGTGGAAGGCTAGAACAGTCCGTATTTCCTGAGAACAACAAAGGGTTGAAACAGTCCATACAGTTCACAAAGTTCAGAGTTCAGAGGCTTGTCTGGGCAGCTACTGAGGCAAAGTCTGAGGCAAAGTCTGGCTAGTGACAGAGCAAAGTCTGAGGCAAAGTCTGGCTAGTGACAGAGGCAGAGTCCAAGCAGTGTTCTAACAGACCTATGTACATTCAAGAATTAACCAACACATTCATTTTGCTGCTCTTTGGTTATCACCACTAAACACAACACAAAGGTAATGAAAGAAAAGAAAAGGAAAAAGGAAAGGTGGCTAAATGAATAGGCTTACTCCTGAAGGAGGCTGGAGTTAGCCAGTGGACTGGCGCAGACTGGCATGCTGGATGGAAGGAGGGAGTCCAGTCTGGCCTGTGTGTGTTGAATGTACCTGTACAGGATGTGTTAATCCTAGTTGGAACTGGATTTGAAGTGCAATGCCAAGACTATATGTCAGATGTGTTTGTGAAGGTTGCATAGCAGTAGTAGTAGCAGATCTAAGAACTGAGTCTAACTTACATACTCACCTATGTTACACCTGACCTCAAACCTGACATAATATCTAAGGCATGCAAAGGTTATGGGGAAACAAACTGCAAGCTGATGGGAGCCATGGTAACGGAGGGAGTGGTAGTAAGCGTTAGTGTATGCTGGGTTGTGGGTATGTTGTATCAAATTGTTGCAGAAAAAGGTACCAGAGCAAAAAACTCTCTTTTGAAAATAAAAAGGGAGTCAGAGGTCCAAGCAGCAAAGTGTTCTTTAATGCCGGCAAAAAGGGAGCAATCAGCACTTTTACAACGAACCAAATGGCTCCAAAGGTTTTTTCTTTGGGGCATTGTTTTTATTTCCTTGGGTCGGCATAGGTCACACCTTATCATCCACCCTCCCTAATTTTTGACCAATTATTATGTTACTTTTATCTCCATCACTCGTTGTTGGTCAAAACTCTTCAAAACAGGTTTTGAGCTGTTTGAGGATATGTACTGGCATATTCAATTCTACCTGATTATATCCAATTTTTATATAAGTATTGGGAATCATTTTACACCATTATTGCCAAGTTGTCTTCTGGCCTTTTATTTTTTATAAGTTATTCTAATCATTTTACACCCTTATTTCTTGATCTCCTCCAGAGAGTATTTTTTTAAAAGGTGAAGACTTTAGCAGACCCAAGCAAAGTGACATGTAATACAAACACACTCAAATTTCTCCAGTGTATGATTATGATTCTTCTACCGTGCCTCTATACGTACATTGTGATTAACTATGGTTCATGAGATTATAACTACACCAATACAAATTGTATCACACTAGCCCTTATCGCTTATAAACTTGTAAAATCAATCTGCATAGCTTAATATTGTCTTTAAGCACACCAATGACTTTTAATGAAAATACACCACAGGTACAGTACACTACGCTCAACTGGAGGGGACACTACCACAATGGCTCCACCCCCCTTCGATGTGGAGGTTGCTCCATGCATCTAGGGAGTGGAAATGGCTGAAAAAGCTCAGTCGGGGGGGGGGTCTGGTCATCACCCCTGTGGTTTTGTTTCCGACGAGGTGGTCGGCGCCTGGGAGGTCCTGTTCTGCCATCCATCTTGGCACGAGGCATCTTGTTGCCTTCCAGCACTAGGTTGGCATTTCCTGAGGTGTGGATCCACAGGACTCCGGCGTCGTCTCCTCGCCCTCTAGCAGGGCGCGTGAGGTGAGGTGACTCACCCTGGTAGTGTTCAACTTCCTGGAGATAGTTGTCGATGTCTGAATCTTGACTATCAGAGTGGAAGCATTCGACGTCGCTTGTGAGGGACTCAAGCTGTCGAGTGCGCAAGCGTTGGCGTTGATGTGGCGGCGGACTGTCTGCAACATCAGAGACTCCAGAGTCGCTCAGGTCACCAAGGCGATGAGGACGACTTCTTCCTCCTTCTGGTGGGGATGGAGTTCTGCTGAGACAGGGGTGTGAGCTCTGCGATGTGGTCAGCTCACTGGTCAAAGGGGGCCTGGAGGCATTCACGCTGCTCTCATCTGTGGAGTGATCCTCCCCCCTTCAATCTGAACACGAAGGGGTGTGGCTGAGGACTGAGAGGGGTGCACCATCGGAGTGAGGGGCACCTGCATCCATCGGGTGGGCTGACGGAGGCACTTGGCAGTCATCTGGACTGTTGAGGTCGGGGACTGCATCACCAGGGGTCGCTAGGCTACTAGCTTGCATCTCCTGGTGGACTGGGGTCATCTGCTCCTTTACCTGTAGGGCTTCTTGGGGCAGGCTTCGGCTGGTGGCGCCGGGAGAAGGGACCTCTTCGAGGTCAGAAATATCACTTGGTTCCTGGGTGGCCATGTCGACAGCGGTGCTCGTCTGTCCGGTCTGGCCTTCTTCGCGTCTGTCCTCTGGTCTCGTCTGAAGAGACTGGATCTGCGCGTGCAGGGTTCTGTTTGCGTCCTGTAGCCAGATTATCTCAACACCTGAATGTAGGCGGTCTTGACGCAGCCTGCGGTTCTCCTCTAGTACAGCCTGGTAGCTGTGTTGCAGCTGGCTCTGTTTTGCTTGGCTCTCTGCGGCTAGCAGCTGGGCTCTGCGCTGATGGAGGAGAAACATCTCGCCAAACAGGTCCGTGATGCTCCGCCTGGGCTTCTCGGCCGGGTTGTAGGTGTACTCAACTAATCCCTGTAACAAATAATCACAGTCGCTAACACTATAGCAGTTGAGATTCTCTCGCTCCTTTCTGGAGAAGCGGAGGAGGGCAGTGACGACATCCTGCATGTCTTGGTCATCTGGCCTCTGGGGAGCTACGACTTCGGCCACGTGGGGTACCTGGTGACTCATGTTACTTGTAGTAAATGCACAGTACATGGTGGCTCTAACAACTGTTGTGGTAAGACTGCTAATGCTGCACAAATGCACAGGTGAGAGGCAGACCTGTGACTTACACGGCTGATTACTCAAAACTGCAACCTATCTTGTCCTGACAGGTCCCTAATGGTGACTCTAGCACCTAGGTGAGTAACAACCAGTTAGTGTTTATGCTAATTACTCTACTACCTATCCTATGAAGGAGTTAGTGAGGTGGCTTCGGCACCTCTGGTGAGTGAAAGCTGGTTACTGTGTTGGGGGGGGGGTAAACAACTAGCATGCAAAATGCTAACTCTCTGCTAACACAACCACTAGTGCACACTAGTGCACACAATACACAACCACACTGTATATGCTTGGCGGAGCACAAGACACATCAAAATTTCGAAAATTTAAATTTTGGGGGGAAATTATTAATAATTCAAAAATGTATAATTATTGATTATTGTGCATAAATATTGCAAAAAGGGCTGATATCTCAGGGGCCTCACACGGGGGCACCATTAATGTTGGGACGGGCAGTAGTGCGTTTGGTTATTAGCAATAATTCATAATTATCATAGATAATTATGAATTATGAAAACAAGATATTGTTAACCTTAATCAACAATTCGGACACCAACTGTTGGATCTGTGAGGGACACAGTTGATTATTTGCAATAATTATCAATTATCAAGGATAATTAACTAATTATGACAATAGAATTATTAATATGGATTAACAAATATGTGGCACCACCCGGAAACTGGGACCAATAACCAAACAAGGTAGTCTCATAAATGGGAGTTCACCTAGAATGTTAATATCTGAGAGATATCACTATTCAAGGGTGAACAGAGAAGGGTGAATTCGAGCCCTGACTCCTTCAATCAGCCACTTTTCACAATGTTATACACAATAATGACAGAAGAACTTCTCTTTAAAGACATAACAGTGTTTATTAAACTTAGCAAAATTAACAAAGTTAACAAATGCTTCATTCAATAAACAACTATCCTAAAATCTAATCCTACCAAACAAACACAAACAGCTATGTACAGGGTTGGACACATGCAGGGGAATGCATGTGTGTGTGTATGTGTGTGTGTGTGAGAGCGTGTGTGTGTGTGACAAGATGGCGACTGGGCCTGACGTGATGACGTCGTCGGTCTGTGACGCGGACGGGACTATGGGAGGAAGTCATGTCGCGCGAGAACCGGATGGCAGAAATGTGGCGGTGTCTTGGTTAGACAGAAGCAAGACGGCGCCGCCTGATGGACGGCGTCTCGCACTCACCCACTTCTGTGAAAAACACACGTGTCTGATGGCGGATAAGGAAAGACAAAGCGAAGCTTTGTCCGACGTTATCTGACCATCAGATGCGCAAAAGATGTGTGTGCGCGCGCGTGTATGTGTTAGTCAGAAGAGAGAGGGAAGGAAAGAAAGCGATCGTGAGAGGAAGAGAAGCGGTTCCTTTGTCCACAGACAGTGTGTGTACGGAAGGCAGTCTGTAACAGCGTTGTCTGGTTTCTGACCGACAAAGCAACTTACTTCCTGACTCACGATGGCACAAACACAACAGTAGTCCCGAGCGGGACAAACACAAAACAGTCTAGCGTGGTGAACACAACTAAACAGGCAGCAAACTTAAAATACTCCTAAGAGTAAAGCAGGAAAAATGGACTCGGCGGTCCGTCAACAGCACAACAAACAATAGCAAAAGCTAAGAGCTAAATGCTAAACAACAGCAACTGATGCTGATAAGAACACACAATTAACACTGCCTCTGCCCAGACTTATGCCTCTTACTTGGGTCGCTTCAGAAAGCAAGCAGAGTGTGTGTGTAATCCGTCGTTATGTCCGGCTTTGTCCTGGGCTCGGATGCAGACGGTGGCCGTTCTCGCACGGTCGGCAAAAAGCACGGCAGCTGGCTCTCAGCGGCGTGGCGGAGAGAACAGCAGAGTCGACTCGGTGAAGAAGCGTTACTTCCTTCTCGAGGGAATTTGAGGACGCTGGTTGCAGCAGTGGTCTCTCTCGGATCCGGGAATGTGTTTGGGTGAACACGGGCGAAGTCTCGTCTTGTCCGGCGAGGGGAGTCTTCGATGAGGGGAAAACACCTGCTTGGGGTACCCCCTTTAGTCAGCTGACTCACAGAGGAACAGGAGTTACCCCTAGCTCAGTGACATGGGAAAGGCGTGTGCTTCAGGGCACGTTCAGTTTTTAAAGGGGTGGTGATGTCATGGCTGTGTCATCAGGACGCTCCTGCACAGCGGAGCGTCTCCGCCAATGAGACTGTATGTTAACTGCTCCCTGCTGAGGTGTGAAAATTGCAAAGCATCCTTGGAAATGGAGTTTGCAATGGACTCCCCATTGTCTGTAAGCATTTTTGGCGCTATTCCTTTGTCTCGGGGGAAACAAAGGAACAAGCACCTCGTGGTTAGGCCTCACAAGTTACATGTAGGCCTTCTCTGTGTGACCTCATGGTTTGAGGCCCAACAACAGTTTATTCTGCACTATGCAGAAGATGCCTCATGAATTTATCCAAAAGTAATGTAATAATCTTTCAATGAATCTTGTATTTGGGTGCCGACTAGTTCTCTGATCATTTTATCCTTGCAATTTGGAAACTTGCAGACATGAACCATTTTATTTCATTGTCAAAGTTGCTGCTTCTCTATGTTTACACATAAAAACAAACCAACTTGCAAACTGCCCTGCATGTAGTTAGCCATAATGCTACTACAGGAGGCTAGTTCCTGTGTTTACTTTCATTCAAACTCAAACCTTTGAAGCGGTGTAGGAGAATGAGTGCCAGGTCACGGTGACCTGTACCAATGCCAAACATGTCAGTCCACCGAACCAAAACAGGAGACATCTGGAGATATTGGGAAAGAGGTGGAATACCACACACACATAGTGTAGAGATGCCCACTCAAATTTGGTTAAAGTCTAAAGTTAAGTGAAATTGAGAAATGTCCCATTCTTCTTTAGAATTTAGGATAGCCAAAAAGTCTGCTAAACAGGATGAGACTTGTCACGCAACTTGAACACATACACACACAGCCTGTCTTCAGTATAAAAGGCATGTCACGTTCTGTAATGTTGGAATTTTCTCTGTCTACGTTGTCTGGTGAGCTGTTGTGAAATAAAAGAGATTCCCCATCTGACACCTGTGTCTCGACCATCTGATTCCTCTGTTGTCCACCTCTTTCTGCCACAACAGCGGTTCATGTTAAAATCATGTTTATTTCTAAAGTAGTAGGAGGCTGAAGGAGGTTGTCCCGATAACCATCATTATACTTGAGGCCTTGTTCAGTTTTTCAAACCACAGAAAAATGTGAAAGATTATTAACCACCAGCCAAAGTTGACTGATTAAAAAAATCACCAAGTTTATAAAACTAGGTTTCAAAATTGTGGAAAAACAAGCAGTGTTCTGATCTCTGAAACGCTGGGGGTGTGTCCACTGAAGGTGCTGAAACCACTGAAACTGAACAGTCGGAGCCTCTGAACTCAACAACGCTCATGCCGAACTCCCATAAAAAATATACAATTTAAAATAGGCCTCGTTTCTAAGTGTAAGACAAGCAACATGGATGATATTTTGGGCGGTCATCCGCTAATCGGAAGATCGGCGGTTCGTTTCCCGATTCCAGTCCGCATGTGGATGTGTCCTTGGGCAAGATACTGAAGCCTGAATTGCTCCTGATGGCTATTCCATCAGTGTGTGAATGA